>NW_025317838.1:0-26242 GCF_018873765.1 Telopea speciosissima
ATACTTTCCTTCTTTATCATTATTAAATAAGAAAAAGCTTATTTGAGTAAGTTTTTCAATCTCTTTTTTTATTAAAAAAAATTTGTGCAAAGTATTGATTAAAATTAAAAAATAAAAGACATATTTCGACGCTAGGGTTCTTGGTAACCACCAAAAAAGGCCTTCCCATGTGGTCCAAAACTTGACACGTAACTAGGATCTAAAATCTATGTATAAGTAAACCAAAAAGGTCTAATGCTTGCATATCAAATTCAAGCTAGCTAGCTAGCTAGCTAGAGATCAAATGACATAATTGCTTATCAAAAAAAAAAAACAATGACAATTTTAATTTGGTAAGGATCAAATGACATACTAAAGCACAAAAATATGACAAATTCATTCCAGATCATGCCTTATTTATCATGTGGTGAAAATTAACACATCATCTTTCTACGTCGCACAATTGTGTAAGATATGATGTATCCTTTCAATCCTTTAGTTGTGAAAAGAACCCTCTCTCAATATATATATATATAATTTCACCAATTTTGGTCTGTGACTTCTTTAGCACAAAATAAGAAATGGTTTCTCTAATGTATAAATGGTTGAGAATTGACGTTCTCATCCTCCATGGTAAATTCATCAATCTGATTCTAAGTTTGGATTTTAATTTTAATTTAATTAAGGAGTAGGCCTATTTATTTTTTATTCTTGAACCGATAGTTCTGGGGTTGACTTCGTCCTCTCAAATTGTTTCTCATTATTAAAAAAAAATGTAACAAAGATAAAATGCCAACTTGTTTTCTAACCTTATTAAAAATAACTCTTATTGGACCACCATAGCTTATGGGACTTTTTAAATTATAAACTTGTTTTTAAAAACTATTTTCAAATTTACACTAACTTTCTAAGTACATAATATCGCTCAAACTATGATCCCCAACCTACTCATACAACATCAACTCTCTCTCTTCAATTTCTCAATAGCGATTTCACCATTTCTGACCTGTGCTATATAAATTATTTTACCATAAATTAAGAAACGATTTCTCCAAGACATAAATGGTTCGAATTGAAATTTTAATTTAAGAAGTAAGCCTATTTATTTCTGGTTCTTGAACCTGTGGTTCTAAAGTATACCCTTTTCTCTCAAACTATTTCTCATTATTTAGAAAGAAAATGTAACAAAGATAAAATATGAACTCCTTTTCTCACATTTAAAATTGTCCTATAAGGACCACCATATGCAGCTCATGGGACTATTTTTAAATCATAAACTAAATTTTAAAAGCCATTTTCCAATTTACCCTAACCTGTGGGCATCTTTCGCTTTCCTTCTAGAACTCACTGTTTTTGGTTCTATCTAGCTAGTGTTACAACTCTATCTCTTTGCTCTAGAATCGAAAGCAAAGAACACAAGGATCAAGACAAGAACATTCCAACTCATCAAGACCTAAAAGTTTATCTTTTTATCCATCCACGTGGCGCTTTCCACATGATTTTGATCTATCAATCAGCCCATCTTGCCAAAACGGGACCCACAAACATTGCTTGGCCTCCTTGTGGGCCCATTAGCCTTAAACCCTTATCGGCTTTTCCTCTCAAACCACCAGTCAAACACTTTGAGTGCAATCCTTTCTCTTTCTTTTTTTCTTTCTAGATAGTTTTCAACCCGTAATAGAAATTTACACCCCGGACCACAAGAGAAGCCCCATTTGTGACACTTGATTGAAACCCTAAGCAATTGTGTCTACTCAGCCAGCCGTCCAACCCTAGAGCTCCAAGTGGCAGTAGAAGATTGTGGCTAATCGATCGTGATCTGCTCTCTAACTGTTTGTATAAATACCCAACTGAGATGCCACCACCTCTTCATATCCTACCTCTCAAATAGCCAAAGAGAGACGCAGTCACGCAGATCATTCTTTTTGAGTTTTCGATAACGGAAAGAAGAAAAGATGGAGTTGATTCCAGGTCTACCCGAAGAAATTGGTCTTGAGTGCTTGACTCGGTTGCCGTACACGGCGCACCAAGTCGCCGTCCAAGTTTGCAGTCGATGGCGAGAGCTGCTCAAAAGCCCGGCATTTTACCAGCTGAGGAAACAAACTGGGAATACCCACAAGGTGGCTTGCTTGGTTCAGTCTCTCCCTGCCATCAGCGACGGGCGGAAACCTGCTGGGCCGCCACCTTACGGGATAGCCGTGTTCGACCCGCTAAGTCGGAGTTGGGAGCGATTGGAAGCTATTCCAAGTTACCCAGATGGGCTGCCGCTATTCTGTCGAATATCGAGCGTGGAGGGGAAACTCGTTCTTATGGGTGGATGGGACCCGGCGAGTTGGGACCCTGTGAAGGACGTATTCGTCTATGATTTCACATCTCGGAAATGGAGAAAAGGCAAAGACATGCCTTCGAAGCGGTCTTTCTTTGCGGCAGGTGCGGTGGAAGGAAGGGTGTTTGTGGCGGGCGGCCATGACGAGAGCAAGAATGCGATGAAGTCGGCATGGGCGTACGATGTGAGACGAGACGAGTGGGAGGAGTTGTGTTCCATGAGCGAAGAACGAGACGAATGCGAAGGTGTGGTGGTGGGGAACGAGTTTTGGGTAGTGAGCGGGTATGGGACAGAGCATCAGGGGAGGTTTGTGAGGAGCGCAGAGGTTTTCGAACTCGGATTGAATCGGTGGCGCCTAGTGGAGGAGGCGTGGGTGGCGGATCGATGCCCCAGGGGGTGTGTTGATGTGGGCAAAGACGGGAAGTTGATTTGCTGGGCTGATGCGGATGCAGCAGTTGGAGCAGGGGCATGCGCAGTGGGACTGGGAGAGAGAACCCTTGTGGCCGGCTCGGCTCACCTTGATGCAACCCAAGGGGTCTTCTTGGTAGAGAATGGAGGGCAAAACAATAAATTTCAGAAGATTGATATACCCGATCAGTTTTCTGGATTTATTCACTCAGGTTGTTGTGTTGAGATTTAAGTCTCTAACCACACTTGGAAGGCTCTCCCTGCCTCCTCTGTTCATACTTCTTAATCATCTCTCTCTCTCTCTCAGGTTGTTTTGTGGAGATTTAAGAGTTTAAACCACACTTGTGAGATGCTCCCTGCTCTCTGTTTTTTACTTCATAATCACCTCTCTCTCTCTCTGTCAAGTTGTTGTGGAGATTTAGGAGTCTAACCTCACTTGTGAGGTGCTCTGTTTTTACTTCTTAATCATTTCTCTCTCTCTCTCTCTCTCTCTCTCTCTCTCTCGTATTAGCTATTGTAAAAGTTGAGGTAGTAAAGTTTTTTTCAGGAATTTTTTTTGAAATCTAGCTTGATGTGAACCATTGGAATGAAATCAACTTTTCTTTTTAAAGTTTCACACTTTTGCTACATAAATCATGGGAGAGGGTGGGGGAACATGCCAATATGGGTATGAATCATTTATATGGAACAAACATGATTTAAAAGGAAAGAGAGTGTCAATGTGAATCCTATAACTTAGGGACACCTTTCTCTCTGTGGAGTGCAGGGGCCACGTGCATGTGACAGCCAATGAGAACGTACTGACCTTTCAGGGCAGAATTTCTGCATTTCATGAGGGTTGGGACAGTCATTTTACCCTCCACTGTGTCTGGGCATGGCAAGAAGTGACAGAATTTGCACCATACTTCCGCTTCCTATGCTTTTTTTCCCTTATGCCATTTTATCTTTTTACTCATACAAGATTTTTTCTCAGTGAATTTAAATGCATCTATGGGGTCAGAAAAAAGAAGTTATAATTCTTTCAAAATCAGATATTCCTTTCTCTAAATGATGTTAAAATTTTTTGGGAACAACTAGAACTGTGGAATGTGTGATAATGTGTAATGATGCTCAAAGGAAATCAGTTAACCTCAGCCCCCCAAAACACTTCATCTCATCCATAATCTATGATTCTGGTAATCAAATACGCACTCAAGAGGAATTTTATGCTGAGGAAGTGAGGAGGTACTAAATAACTCACGCATGTCTCATTTTTAGGTATTGGGTCCTACTTTTGCATTCACCAATCCGATAGACTTTTTTTATTTTTTTAATAACCGTTTGCATTTTATTTATGAGAAAGGGATCTACAGGGCAGCCAATTCTAGGTGTTTTGGGACCAGATCGTTGGGTTTCAAATCTATAGGGAACCCCGATTTCGGGTTTGAATTCCTTATTTATATTAACATCTTATACGTCAAGTCAATAATAAACAATAAAACAATATATTAATTAATAAGAACATAAAATAAAAGACGATAGAGATGTACTTCCTTATCCGCTTAATTAGGAAGATTGTGAAAATCTTAAATGAAATTTGAATAAAGTTTTGAAAGGCAAGGTTTTGTACTAGACATCTTTCCCCCTCTTTCTCTTTCTCTTTCTCTTTGTCTTTCTCATTTGTCTAGACATGTAAATGGGTAGCATGTTATTTGGTCCACTTTCTTGGAGTTATAAAATTAATTTTAATTTACTATGAATTATGGAGTTTCAAAAACTCAGATTCTATTAAACCAAAACTTGGGGTTCCAGATGTGTAGCTTATTTTCTGCCTTATTCATTCAAGGAATGCTAGTCTTGCATAACAACTTTTCTTCTTGGTTCTTTAGGAGGGATTAATACGCAGATAAAATATACTGATATCTTACACGCCAAGTTAATAGAGAGAAAGCATTTTGATTCGCGTCGATTAATCATATAAGGGACTCATATAGTTAACAAGAGAAGAGTAAATAGAATGCAATGATTGTTAGAGGGCATGTAATGTGGGTAGCAAGTCTTTCGTTTTCCCATATGTCTATATTGGGGTAAGATGTCTTGTATTTTGTCATTTCCGAAGAGTTATAGGCCTAGAGGTCTGGAGACCCAACTATAATTTCTCTTTTAGTAAATTACATGTTTAGGGTTCCATGAGAAATGTGTAGTGAGGGTTCTTTCTCTATAATCAATTTAAGAGAGGTGTAAGGACGAGCGATTATAACCCTATTCTCCATTGATAGTGAAACAGATCCCATCTCACCATGAATTTAGGTAATCTTGTTGAATCACATAAATCTGTGTGATTGTTTTTTTTTTGCGATTTTCATTCTTTACTGCATCGTTTTAGGTTCACATTTTTGTCTACAATCTATTAGGAAGAAGAAGAGCTAAGAAGATAATACCAAGTATTCTTCCACCAACGATGATTGACGTTATAATTGGACTTAGTGTTTATCATTAACTCTCACCCTTTATTATTCAGGGTTTGAAATACCCTTATCTAATCCGGTAAAAGGATGAAATGGATGGTGGTGAAGAGATTCTCTCTTCTTCTCCATGGATGGAGAAAAACTGAGTCGAAGAAGAAAAATGTTAGTGTAAGCTTGTAAATGCGTAGTGTCGCACGCCTTCATAGATGCTTAACATACTTTAGTCATCTTCCTAAAATATTTCCATGACAAACTATAGGTGGTACAGGGAAGATTCTTATTGCTCTACCGCAATCATGCACTTCACTTTCACACCTAGATAAAGGCCAACTATAAAAGTGTAAAGCGTTTCTAGAAGACTATAACTGCGTTATGATTCTATCTGTTTTAAGTTAATTGTATCCATGGTTTTAAGAATTGTTATCAGATCTGTCATGACCATATTGACACCGGATTGATTTGGATCGATCGATACGATAGGAATATATTCTTCTAGGGTTGGGGATTGCTGTCAGGTTGTGTGGCCCTTGCATCAGTGTGGGGACCAATAAGAGCACACATTAGGGCATCAATAATGGCATGATTTTGGCATTTCACGGGGTGGAGCTGTCATTTTGACTCCTTCTATGAGAAAGAGAATGTCATCCGGTCGCACAGTGCACACCGCTCCTGTGCTCAGACATAGGAGTGTGCAAAATGACCACCGCACCCCTAATCATTTCCATCTTTTCAAGGGGGTGTGGCGGTCATTACATGCACCCATATGTCAGGGTGTAGAGGCGGCGTGTGTTGCGTGACCGGGTGGTGTTCTTTCTCCCAAAAAAAAAAAATATTGTTTTGATCTGGAATCCAACTGATCGAAAATTATCCTCTCCAATTCCCTATAGTTTGGCAATGCAGCAGTGCTAGTGTGGACGTCCGACACATGGCAGCTTGGGCATCCAATGGTCTGAGCTCATTGATTATGTTGAGTTTAGACTGTTGGATGTTCGAGCTGTCACGTTTCAAGCATCCACACTAGCATTGCTGCACTGCCGAGCTATAGGGAATTGTTGAGGATAGTAATCTTCCGATCGACACCCTCATCGGTACCGAAAAACTAAATCCATGAACTTATCAATTTAATTTTCCAGTCATAATGATTTGATGCTATGATTAAACTCTTGACAAAATTAGGTTCCTTAAAGAAAGGGAAAATAAAAGGAGCTTTTTTTATTGATATATTTATTAGAATCATCTACTTTTAGCAAATGGGCAAGGGGTAGGCGTACCCCAGCCCAAACTAAATGGGCCAGTTTCTGTCAGGTAACATGCCCCTACTAGACAAGGTTACAGGTGTTGGTCTCTGTCGATATCTACAGATCGAACCATATCAGATCAGCATCTAGCGTAATTCAAAAAATGGATCACTTTTTGGTTGACAAAATCGATTCGATATGTATTGACCGATATGACCAATACAATACCGATATCTTGAATCATGCTCTAAGTGTATCAAATTCCAGCCTAAATCGGTTGGGCTTGGATGGACCAAAACAATCGAAAAAATGAACCAAACCGAATGCTTATAGCTTCAAATTCGATTAATTTGAAAATTTTAGAAAACGAAACCGGAGCAAACCTGATAAAAGTGTCATTTTTCTTTTTGCATGTTTTATATATGCATAAAAAACTAAAAAGCGAACTGTCAAAAACCCGATAGAGGACCGATAAAATTTGATACAACCAACCCGATAGCAACCTGAAACTGATTACCTTAACGGCTCAGCTTCAGTTTGGACCAATATCAGACTGAAATTGATTCAGCCAGATCGAAACCAGATTGAACCGACCAATTAACACCCCTGACCCTCAGCGTCTAAAATTTGGAATTGATTGAACCTGCCGATTCAACTGGGATAACTCTGATTAATCCCAACTCCAGATGAGTCTCGCCGATTCTGATCAAGTCCGACCACTCCGAAACATTTTAACTCGAAATCAATTGAAACCAAACATGAACCTAATTCCTAGTTTCTAAACCGTGGGTGGGTTGGATAGGTTAGGACTTGGGTTTACTAGCCCATTGTATTAATATGTAATCAAGCTCAACCCATTTAATAATTGGACTATGGCCCAATTTCAAAAATTGGGGCCCAAATTTGTCAATTGGGCTCCAATTCACAAGGACAAGACTACTCTCTTGATGGCTACAGCCAAACTAATATGTACTAACCTAATGCAGAGTGGGAGCCTTTCAATCAAGGACTACGTTGGGTAGGTCCTATATGTGGACCTTTCAATAATGTTCTATTTGCTCTTTCTCTACTCATTTTAAGTTGAATTGTCTCAATGAGATGCTTGTATGGTCCTCTATTACATGGACTAACATAGCGTTGAAACAAGATCGGGTTGGGTCAGGCTTTTTAAAACCCCAACCAAACCTTGAGTCCCCTTAGTTGGGCCCAGGCCCAGTCCGGTCCTGACTCAGGGCTTTCAAAATTCAACCCTGACTTGTCCTCAAAGACAGGCCGGGCTGACCTTGATTGGCCTCGACCATGGGTGGGGGGGAAGAAGATGCAAGGGATGGACCAGGTCAAGAAGAAGAAGAAGGTAGGGCAGGACTGGGGGCAACCAAGGCCTCAACCTTGGCCCGGCCTAGCCCTGACCCATCCTCAGGGCCATGGTATTTCAGCCTAGGCCAGTTTGGGCTCAAGGTGGTCTCACGCCGACATGACCAAACTTGCACCCCTAAACTAAGTAGTAACTAACACATGTATTGCCATGTGGTAAATAGTGAAATATTATACTTAATTATATAAAGTGACGTGGAAATAAACAAATTATATTTAAGCACTGTGAGGCCCGGCTAGGCCCAATCGAGCCTGACTGGTTGACACCCCTAGTCTCATTCATGGTAAATTGGGATGTAAGGAAACTGAACCCTTGGTCTCATTCATGGTAAATTTGTACTGTTACTAACCATCGCATGTATGATCCCATTTGATTACAAGGGAAATTAAAAGGAAGAGAAATGAAAAAATTTTAAATCTAAAAAAGAAACTTTTTATTGATTATTTATCAAATAGTGAGTAGAATTTTAGGCATTGTTTGGGATGCATTCTTGGAATGCAATATTTTAAGCCAATTTCACATTCTCGGAGATAAAAATAGTTATTTTTATTATCTGAAAATACAAAGTCGACGTGAAATGCATTCCAAAAATGTATAGCAAACCTTAATATAGAAAAAGAAAAACTTAGATTTGAGCCCTACTAGACACTACCTGATAAGTTGATGGGACTTTAACGTGGAAGCAAGTAAATTGAGTGGACATATCAACTCACTATAACAAAGGGAATATTCGAATACAGATATGTTTAGTAGAGAGAAAAATCTAAAGCTTTTCTTTTCTTTTATTTTAGAATCATTAATTAGGTAAGTAACGCCAATAGAGATGCAGCCAAATTAGATTGATTCTTGGCTTTGCTGATTGCATGGGTTTGGGTTTGTCCTTCTCTCTCTCTCTCTCTCTCAAAAATCAAAAAATAAAAATAAATAATAAATGATTCCTGGCTATTAAATGGGCTTATCCACTCTCTATCTCTCTCATAAAAAAAATAAAAATAAATAAATAGATTGATTCTTGGCTATTAAATGGGCTTATCCACTTTGATGGGCTTATCCTTTCTGATATGAGTTTAAAAGAACTCAATCTCATAAATCGGCATATAAGGTGAGAGAACCCAAGAGCTTATCAATCTATATCAAGTTTTTTATACAATTGATGTGGGATAAATGTGATCGTAATATTCCACCACACTTCGTAGGTCCGATGTCCACGCGGATTGACTTTGTACTAGCTACTAATCTCGATTAATTATTACCATACCGACGTCACCATCGAAATCGCACGATTGCTCCTGAGAGATGTGGTGCTAGCTTCGATCACTCTGCGATACGAGCTGGAAGAACTCAACCCCATAAACCGACTTACAAGATGAGGGAACCTAAGAACTTATCAATCCACATCAAATTTCTCATACAATCGATGTGAGATAAATGTGATCGTAACACACTCTCTCTCTCTCTCTCTCTCTCTCACACACACACACACACACACACACACACACACAAAAAAAGACTAATTCCTAGCCATAAAATGGGCTTATCCACTGTCTCTCTCTCTCTGTCTATATGTGTGTGTTTGTGTGTGTCAAATTAGATTGATTCTTGGCTTATTGTATGGGTCTCTCCCTCTCTATTAGATTGATTTCTAGCTTATCGCATGGGTTTGTCCTCTCTCTCTCTCTCTCTCTCTCTCAAATTAGATTGATTCCTGGCTTGTTGCAAGGGATTGTCCATTCTCTCTCTCTCTCTCTCTCACACACACACACACGCACAAATTAGATTGATTTCTGACTTATTTGTGTGTTTAAAATTAGATTGATTCCTGTCTTAATGCATGGGTTTTTGTCCATTCTCTCTATTGGTCTGTGAAGTCTTAATCCACGCAACCTACTTTGTGTGGTTAATTGTTGTAAGAGTTTAGTAGGTGCCACCCCATCCTTACCTAGCGATTAGCAGCAGATATATATATGCAATGGAGAGCTAGCCATTTGAAGGATAGGGAAAAATAAAAAATGGTCCTAACTCATGCACGGATGATGGAATGATAGAGATAGGATTAGGATCTACTTTTATACAATATTGTAAAAATTTAACCCTAAAAATCAATCCACTTATGGTAAGTTGACACGTGGTAAGGCTCGAACGAGGACTCCTGTTATATAGATACATTAAGTCAATTGGACGTGCCCTCTTCTCACAGAAAGGTCTAGGTGCGCGCCTCTAGCTTCTCTCAGAAAGGTTTGAACGCACCACCCTCAAGTGGACAAACCCAGACACTCCACCACCATACTAATAAGTCAAATTCATGTGAAACTCAAGGAAAACTCTATAAACAACATTAACCACTATTCCATTAGCTACTGCTCTCTTATCAGAGAGTCCTCAATGGAGTCCAGCTTCGTCCCTCTCTTATGTTCATTCCCTGATTTCAAGTGTACAGGTCTCTCAATAACAAGTCATCCATTCATATTTAAACGACAACAAGAAACTCACAATCATATGAAGAAACAAAAGACTTTAAGACTAACCGATGTGAAACTATTCTCCTGACACAACCAAAGAAAATCCAATTTATCTGGACTTGATTATGCTCTTTCTCCTAAATCAGGAATCCAATTCATACATTGAATTTAGGTAGGCTTCTAGCTAGGGGGTTGTTGAAATTGTGTATTCAATAACTAATTTTGCTTTTGGTATTTGTTAGGACTTAGGAAGGTGGAGCTCTTTGGTGTAATAATTTTCCTCCTTGAACCATGGATTTTGTATCAATTTAATAATATGAAGATTTCTAAGTTATCTATCATAGGCTTTTATTTAATATTATTTCTATTTTTCAAAAATACTCATTCTTGTATTCTGCCTCTAAAGCTACTCGTGCATTTGTGCAGAATCTGGACCATTGCTATCCTCTTGTTCAAATTTTGAGCCGTTTTTTACGTGCCGTATCAAATTAAAAAAAAAAATGGTATTCCTATTCAATTAACAAAACATCGGAATGGCATCCTTAAAAAAGTTCATGCATAAAATGGTGTTCAAAAATAATTTTAAAATGACTTATCATCATGTCATTATCAAAACTTGTGATTACTCTATACATTTTTGGAGCATGAAATGGTAGTATTTACCATCTTTTGTTTTTGTAAAGTATTTACCGTCAAATTGGACAAAAAAGTATATTATATTAAAAAGGTAAAAAAATAAAATTACAAATCATTTGACACATTAAGGGATGTCAATAAAAAAATCCCTTTAATTAACTATGTTGTGGACTGTTATAGATAGTCATCTAATGCTGACTTTTATTATATGACCGAGTTTTCCTTTAGCCACGGTGAATGGGAATCCACGCTGCAAGATGAAGGATGGGCGCGGGATGGCAAGAGGGTATCATGAGGGTTTGGGACTTATACTAAAACCCTATAGGGGTTTGTGAACCTTCACCGTGAAATGAAGGAAAACTTTCTCCTTTATTATTTGATCGACGTTGGTCTTTCTTCCTTCTCTTCTTCCCTCTCCCTCATTTGTATTTTCCCCTTTGGTATTACACTCTCTCTCTCCATCTCCAGCCCAAATACTCCTCTATTATCCTCTCCGGTTCCTTGCTTGGTACAGTTGTCCAGTTCATCTCATAGGGGGCCGGAAGTGACGATCTAACCCCCTGCCCAAACACATTGTCCGAATGAGGTTAAGCCGTCATTTCCGTCTTCCTATGAGAGGAACTGAACAACTGTACCGGGTACGAAGCTGGACAGGATAAAAAATCTCTCTCTTCCTCATTCTCCATCGCATCCCTCTTTCACTGTATCTCTCTTTTAACTATCCCTCTCTTCCTCTCTCCATTTTTGGCATCAATCTCCCTCCCATGATTGTGGTCTAGAATTGGTTTTTTATTGGTTATTCAATTTACACCCATCAGTCTATGCAGCTTGGGACCGAACCGACTGATTATCTTCACTTTTCAAAAACCTTGAGTTAAGCCAACCCACTAATTAAATAGTTGGTCGGTTTCAGGTTTATTCAATTAGTTTCGATTTTGGTTTCTGACTATGGTTCATCTTTGGAGCTTGGAGGGAAGTCTTATGATTTGTCGGGGTTTTTAACCTATTCAAGCTCTTTGCACTGGTGCCCCCTACCAAAACCCTTACGAGTTATGACACTAGATAACATGGTGTCATTGAGATTGGAGGTTTTATCCCTACCCGAGCGGGGGTAAGATGGTTTTTGCACGCCTCGTTGTGTGTAGGGTACACACAGAAGTAGGGACAGACGGAAGTAAAAGATATCGATTCTTGAGATTGTAACTATATTGATTTTGTGTACGGTGTACCATACAATGATGGCATTAACTCTTGTATGACCTATATAAGATGGTGACAACTAAAGAGAATATTTCTTAGATTTAATTTTTCGTTCTCACATTGAAAATCTCTTCTCCACTGGTGGTATGACCTTGTGATTGAACTTCTATGTCATCATTAATTCTCATCCTCTACTGTAAAGAGTCAAAAATACTTTTCTCATGTTAATCAAGGGTTCAAATTTCAACAGTGAGGAGATCCTCTCCCTACCCAATCCATATCGCTTTAATAAAAGCTTCGCAAAAATTACATTTGTTTGCTTATCTAAAAAAAGAATAAGCGAACACAAAAATCTATGCAAATGATGAAGTCATATTGATATTCATGCGTGAACACCCCGCATTAAAAATGCCGAATAAAGGACCAACCATTCTCATGCCTGAATCTCTTCCTCTAAAATTTAGATATTCTTAGTATAAATGGATCTTTATATAAACAAAAGGAAAAAGAAAGGCACACGACCACTGAAATATCGGATTAAAATCCTCTCCAATTTCATAAAAGTGCAGTGCAGTTCGGGGTTGAGAGCTCGAGTCGTGAAAGATGCTAAATCCAACTGCGTCAAGCTCGAGAAAAAAAAAAATTTTTTTTGATCAATCGAGCTGGACACCATTAGATATAGCATCTTCCACGTGTCGAACTCTCAGTCCCGAACTACACCGGAATGTACTTTTAGGAAATTGGAGAAGATTCTTTTTTTTGGAAATATCCACCCTCACATTTTCTCCTCTCTTCAATTCAATGTTGTGGGTTCCTTTAAAGGACCATTTGTGACCCATGGATAGTGACATATATGATTTCAGTATAAATGGGCAGCATGCTCATCCCTCTCTTCAATTCAATATTGTGGGTCCCTTTATTGTCCATTTTTTTTGTTTCGAGAAAGCTCTTCTAAGTAATCTCACAAAATATCTATAAGTCTCTCATAAAAAGTCAAAACACATGAGAATACAAAAACAATGAAGAACACAAGCCAGAGTACAATGTATCTTATTAGCTATTACCTATGCATTGAGTCATAGTGATTGTTTGCTGATAGAGAAGAGAGTGTGTTATGACATATTCCCTCCCCCAAATATAGTTGAAGTTACATATATTATTAGTACATAGTTACTAGAAAGAGATGTAGAGTTTGGATTTGGATTTTGGTCTCTAGAGAGAGAAACATAGTGGAGTGTTTAGTGAAGAAACCAACCCACACCTTGTTTCCTCATGTTTATATAAAGAGGTAAGAGTAAGACCAAACTTCTAAGAGCCCAGTTCTGGGCTTCATCACACAGAGAGAGAGAGAGAGAGAGAGAGAGATAGAGATGAGGGAGGGCTGCGACGAAGGAAGGAGGTCGGTATCATCTTCATCTTGGAAAGGGATGAACGACGGAGGAGGAGAAGGAGGAGGAGGAATGAGGAAACGGTGTCTAACAATGGTGAAGCAGCAGAAGACGAGGTTCTACATACTACGTCGATGCATTACCATTCTTATCTGCTGGCACTTCCACGCCGTTCATGATTGACCCATTGTCATCTTCAACTGAATACTCCAATACAATTTATCCTTGTTTATGCTCCTTCTCGTTGCAAGTAAAGGGAAGGGTAGAAAACTGAAATAAGTTCTAAAAAGAAAAAGGAAAGTTTTGTAATCATGATTGTATTTGTTTACCTAAAACTCTTATCATATTTGATAATTAAACTTTGAATATGTAATCGAAGGGATTTGATTGCTAGGTAATTAAAGTTTAATAACCAAATATGGATCACTTTGGAGTTATTTATACTATCATCATATGAAGTAATGAATACAAAAGTTTTTGTTTTAGTATTGATTTGATTTCACTTTCCTTCCCTTTATTTCCCCCCGCAACTATTGGGAACCTTATTATGTTCTCCAATCCAATTCATTCCATGTTTTCTCCTTTGAGTTCTCGTGGAATTAATTATTCGGATTGTTATTGCATAGTCAAAATGGATAGTTGAGTTAATCTAATATGGTAAACACCAAAAGTATTAGAAGTTCTCTCTCTGATTCTTGTTCTTCAGCTGGATATACATAATTACTAATTTAAATATAGGATCATGACATGTTATTAACCAATTGACTCAACTTGAAAACTGAAAAGTGGGGTCACCAAAAGTTTGGTGTTTCTTGTTGTCACCAAAGTGGTGAACCCCTTATCTTATTCTTAGAAGGTTTTTTAAGTCAAGGGTAAAAATAATTTTTTTACCATTATGTCCATTTTTTTCCATCTCCCAATGACTTATCCAAGTCAACCTTTGATTTGCTTGATATTTATTTTTCCTTTAATTAAGTGATTGGAAAGTTGTTTTACTTATTTATTTATTTATGAATTAATGCTGTATTACAAAATAACCTCCAACTGTTTTTTCTTTTAATTGGTATTCTATTGTGGGTGGGGAGGGGGAGGGGGAGGGGGAGGTGAGAACTAAGAGGCTCAAACCTGATACCTCATAGTAGGATGGGTTTTTACACACCAGTCTATCAACTGCGTTAGGCAGTTATTCTCAGCAGTAGTGTTTGTTTTCCAGAGGATAGTTGTATTGAATTGGTGGGGAAATTTGTTTATGGAAAAAGTCTGGGCCCGCGTGCTGCCAGGGTGCCCACGCTGTGTCTGTCTCTCTCTCCCAACCCCTTGGAAAGGATCACCTTGTCCCAGACTCCCACCCCCATCGGGCCCCATGCCACCTGCCTATTGGTCTAGGCCGCCAGCAGCAGCGGTGTACCCTTCGCCTTCTGTTTATTATGTGGACAGAAGTTCAGAAAAATAAAATCTGGCCAGTCAGAAAAGAAAAGCAAATAATTACACATGTGACAAGGTTGAGGAGAGGAAAGATTAAGTTTTGTCTGAGAAAGGCTTGTTTTAATAGTATAGTATTGAGGTCCTAAACTTTTGACATTGCACATGCAATTGGGTTATTGAAACTATGAAATTGAATATTTAAGGTCATTTTCTCTACATTCTTTCCCGTGCTAGGCATAGGGTTAGGTTTCTACTAATTTGTTGGTATTTTCTTCTTAAAGTACTACACTTACACACTTACATTCAATGAGACAGCTTGGGTGAGCATCCTTAGGGAGAAATCTCTAACTGAGTCAGCTGTTTAATCTTCTATGTGGTAGCCCAGTTGGTGTTGAAATAGGCTGCGTTCGTAATGCACTCTCAGAATAGATTGTAGGTCTAGAATGTATTCTAAAGCGGAAAAAAAATAGAGAAGAACCTTGAGAATGCGTTCTAGACCCTGACCTAGAATTTATTCTAAAGCGAAAAAAATAGAGAACCTTGAGAATATGTTCTAGACCCTGAATCTATTTCAAGGATGCATACCAAACACAGCTTTAACGTCAGACAGCTACAATTTTAAACTTGGAAAGTTTCTCCTCCTCCAGGTTGAAACCATCTGCAAAAAGCCTGGATATATTGTTGAACAATCCGTCAACTAAAACTTCTTACAAAATGGGAACTTCAATTCATGCCTTTATTTGATTTTTATAACTCTACTACCAAGCTTAAATCATCAGTAATTATACAAAAGCAGAAAATAGTTGCAGTATACCTATGGAACCGAGGATTACAATTCTGATTTTTGCTTCCTTGTCTGTTCCCCGCATACTACATCTATCATAAAAACATAGGCAAACGGGGATTGACCACATGGGGAACATGATCATAACAGCTAAAGTCGACTGTGAGAGGCAAGTTCAGCTTTTATTTGGTCCCTTAGAACTCTCCTCAGTAACTTGTTTGAAGCAGTTCTTGGGAACTCCATGATAATCCTAACATGGCTCACCTGTCCATCATGAAAAGGTTTTATGTCGGGTAAGACGCTAATAGGTTTTATTGGCTAGAAACCATTGAAAGTAATATTCAAGAGGAACCAAACGAAGGGTGGATACCTTAAACAAGGGATTGAGGTTGCTTTGGATTGCTCTCGAGAATTTCATCTTCAACTGTTCTTGTGTACTACTATATCCTTTCTTTAACACCACAAACATGACCAATTGTTCTGGTCCCCCATTGACTGGTGCGACACTAATAGCAGCAGTCTCCAACACACTGTCATCAGCTCGGTCACACACACGTTCAATTTCAACTGAACTTGTCTGCATATTGAGAAACATAAACCAAATATTTTTGAGTTAGAAATTAAAATAAAAATGCTATCTCATTTGGGAGGGGAGGGGGAGAGGAAAATGTGATACCTTGATGCCACCAAGATTCATGGTGTCATCAGCCCTTCCCTGTACTAGAAAATAGCCACCAACAGTTCTCTTAAGTATATCTCCATGTCTTCTGAGGTGCTGCCAATAGGTACCAACTTAATTTGTTAAGAAACTTGTAAGTTGCAGTCTCATTGAGGAGCGTCATGTTGTAATGGAATTAGTGACTAAGAAATCAGAAGTAACTTTGGCAGTTATATGCACATATTTTAAGCCATCAGCTCAGAAAAGTCATAGCTAACCAGTCAGAAACGAAAAGTGAATGTCCTACCATTCCTTTGTACATTGGCATTCCTTTGAAGTAGACCTCCTCATTATTAGCATTGAGCAATCTATCAGTTGCTCCCATGTAGACTGGAAATAAAGCCACTTCTCCAACACAAGGTTGATCATCTGGCTGTAATGCAGGCAGGGACTTCAGGCATGTTTTCATACACAATATTCCTAGAACATTGAAAATGAAAATGAGGAATAACAGAGTCTCACATAAGGAACTCCATGTTCATCAAGGATGACAAAGCCAGTCGTCATTGATGCTGCACTAAACGCTCCAAAGGCTTGTGGTTGCAGAAAATTTCCTTGAATGTATGAAGATGCAAGCTCTGTACCTCCACAGCATTCGATGATAGGCCTGTAATAAGCCTTTGAAGAAAGCCATAGGTCATCATCAAAATTGGAGGCTTCTCCAGTAGAAGCAAATGACCTGCACAAAACATGGTTAATCATGTTTAGAATACATATGGATACACGAATGTAGCGATGTTGGTGCCAAAGATTACTTTATCTTTGTCCAATCCAGTCCTTCCATACACTGCGTACTCTTCCATGTTTTCACTAGGCTTGGGACTGTACCCAAGCAAGTCACACCTGCTTCCTGGACATCATAGAAAAAGGAGGTCAGATGATAAATCTCCCCAAACTGCATCATGTGGGGAAAATTCCTGCAAGTCCTTACTTGAACGAAATTACCAAAACCACGACCAAGAGGAGATCCATGATAGAGGGCTAGACTAGCACCAATGAGGAAGCACGAATATAATACAGTAGGTCCCATCACCCACCCTAGATTTGTTGGCCAGCAAAAGACATCCCCAGTTTTGATATTTATTTGTGCCCATGCATCAGCTGCAGATCGAATCGGAGAAAGTTGTGTCCATGGAATAGCCTTTGGTTCTCCTGTAAGCAATCAAAGAGAAGAGAAGCATTTCATAAAACACAGCAGCACAATACAAATAGAAGCAAATATGGATATAGATGAGTTGTATACCTGTGGTTCCAGATGAAAATAGAATATTTGTCACGGAATACATGGATTGATACACTGGAAAGTAATGATTCGGTCTGCAAAACAAAACTAATCAATTTGTAAGATTAAGTGGAATAGAATTAAAATTTCATGAATAAGAACAAAGTGTTGAAGTTCTCACATATTCATTAAGGGAAAAAATAAATTTTTTTGGGTGAATGGAAAATTAATTAAGAGAAAAAACAGAGTACAATGACAAATCCCAAAGGCAAGACGGAAGAGGGACTCCTTATCTAAGCACCAAAACATCTTATAAAAGATGATACATCAAAAGCCAGGTCGGGGATTGGGGAGAGATTAGAGGGAGGTCCCAACATGATGCAAGATGCCTATTTCTTAATGTGTTTGAGGTCGCCGAACGAATGGGAACTATAGTTTGTGTCTGATCGCAAAGGAAATGGCTTCCCAGATCTGTTCTATAGTACGCAACGAGGAGGTCCACTTTCTCCTATTTCTTTCCCACCAAATATGGTAAATCATGGCACTAAAGGCAAGTTTACCAATAATGTGAGTTATTGACTTACCACCATAATTTTTTTAAATCCACCACCATTCTCTCTGAAAGGGAGGAATAATTCGTTGTTGAGGCCAACACTTCCTAAGGATACCTTTCCAAACAAATCCAGAAAAAGAACAGGAAAAAAAAAGGTGATCTACATTTTCTTGGGAGTTCCAACATAGACAACAGTTTGGTATAGAAAGGTTTCTCTTAAGGAGGAACTCCTGAGTAGGAAGAGATTGAGTTAAAGCATGCCAAACTGTGAAACTATATCTAGGAATACACGAATTAAACCAGACAATCCTATACCAAGGTATTTTCTCGGATTTTGATCTAATCAATTCCAGGCAGAAGCAGAACTGAATTTGTTTGAAGAATTTGCATGCCATATTACTAAATTTCCACTCCCTCTTGGCCTCAATAGTGTGGAAGGGAGTCTAAACCAAACTTCAATTAAATTATTTGAAGTAGTAGGCCTAGGAGACCAAGTTCCATAATGGATAATGGAGAAGACCTCAGCCAACCTATTAGATCCATTATCGTATCTGATTTAGACTCCATACCTAGAAATGAGAACACCATCAGGATGCCAATTATCAAGCCATAGATAAGTATCATATACATATCAATGTTCGATCTAATGGTGTCTCTAACAAAATATCTATACTTAAGTATTTTCCTCCAAGCCCAAGAAGCATTAGGTGGGGCAAGTGGCAAAATAAATATTGTGGGCAATCCACTGCATGGAATTTGTATTACCTAGGAAGGTGGTCAACTCGTGAAAGAAAATCTTTCCATGACAAGTCATGCTTCCTTAGTTGAACAGCTACATCCTTTCCAATAGCAGGGATTACAATTGCTTTGCATGAACCCGCTTCAACAACCCGACTGCAAGGACAAATAAGATCAGAAATTATGTTACTACTATTACTGCACTATCATTTAAAATACAAGGTATAGAAAATAAAAAAGACGTAGATATGAAAATGTGAATTATACCACTACACATCATAGAAAAACCAGCAACGGCTGAAGATGAGGGTAGTTGTTTATGTATTAGATACACTCACATACACAAATCACATGTCATTTACTGCATTCAAACATCCAGCATTAAATAACAGTGACCTTTACCTATACAGAGGAAAATTTCTACCTCCTCTACGTATGAAGTCCTGAAAGAAAAATCAGGGAAAATATCATTTCAAAACCTCGTTTATAACCAAAAAATAATATAAATACAATGAAACCAATCAGTCAAAGGAAGTCAATCTATAACACGAACAAGATGAAGATGGTAGTGCATCTTCAGAAGAATAAACGAGTGTTGACAGTTAAATTAGTAAAATCGAAAATAAGGAAGCAGAAGAGAAAAAAGAATCTAAGGAAATAATGAGTGTTGCAGACATAAGAAAGTCAAATTTATGCATGACTCATTTATGAGAAGATTAAAGAAAAAATACCGAATGCAATGGCATAGAAACATATGTATATATACGTATGATGAGTATGGTTAGCTATCCATTCATAGGGAAGACTCTATCACATTACTTTGAATCTTCAGATTTAGGAGATTCACTTTTTTAAGTCACCAAACTGCCTTCAGCAGAGAAGAAGTAAACAGTACTAAGCTGTTAACCAGCAGCAGAGTCAACTTCCATGCATCAGAGAATTCCAAAAACTGTAGTTCAATGGGTGCATATAGTGCCATTTTTTTTTAAATAAGTTTTTGAAACACCCCCAAGTATATGGCGGAGTGACAAAGGATGCATAAATGAACATGATTACCTAATCTTTAGAGAGAAAAATAGGTAAGAGTTCATCAAAAGCAGCTATGCATGATTGATGTAATAATGTAATCAAACTTGATGAATGTTTCCACAGTTATTTTATAGGCCCATCTGCCGGCATTTTACTACTTGCATTAGCAATTCTATTATGATACAGAATTCCAGAATGAGTCAAATAGCCTTCACCCAAATTCTTCCTCAAAATCTCAAGTTATTTACAGAACAAAATGACATGCAAATTTGCCCTTAAGAATGTGAATCTAGGGGAAAGACAATGGATAGGAGATCCCATGTTTCTTTCCCACGGATGAAAATAAACTAAATTGAGTTGTTGCTACTTGGTAAGTCTAATCGACCAATCAACTTGTATCAAAGCATCCAAAATCATTTCTGCAGAGAAAACACAGCTGCAAGTTGAACTCCAGAGCCCCTCTTCTAGTATATTTAACCAATAGTAGTGCAACCACATCTCATTAAGAAAATAGTTGTGTTTGAGCTTTCATAAATTTAATATCAACTATGCCAATTACAGCAACTTTATCAGTTGTGCAGTTGAAGTAAAAGAAGAAGACCTTTTGCATGGTGAGTTACTTTCATGATTTAGGTTACCTCAGTTCTGATGTTTTTGGAATATCTAGCAAATGAAGAGATACCTGAGTAAAGATGCCTTTTGCATTGGACACACGCAAGCGGGTAGCAATTTCCTTTGATACAAAGCTATCTGCTATTGATACAACCACAAGTCCTGCAAGGATGATTGCCAAGTATACAGCAACTGCAGTGGCTGTCATTGGCATGTCAATCGCAATTGCATCACCCTTTGAGAACAATGTGTCCAATGCATTTGCCACCATCCTGAGAACCATTTTTTAAAACACATCAACATCATAAAAACAGAAGGATTGCTCTCTCCCCCTCCCCCCTGAAATTGGGAGCAGAGCATGTATTTTCATTTTTCATGCTAAGTAGAACTTTCTGAACACGGTTTCAAAGATCAATCTGGCTGATCAAACTGAGTTATCCAAAACCAATCACTTGCTGGTTTTCCTGGCTCAATTGAAGTCCCATTAACTGGAACTGGACCCCTTTCCAATTCATTGTCTGATCTGATTTAAAAATGGGTTCTTTTGAATCCAAAGGGTTTAAACTATAAAAATGAAAGAACATGTGAGTAAAAAGCATACATCACTTGTTCACGAAGTTCTCTTAGTGTCATACGGTTAACGGGAGCATCATCTGACCCTTCATCCCTCCATATGACAACCACATCTTCGTCCCGTTTTCTCGGAGAATTCATTGGTAACAGACAGGATTCAGCAATGTTCAAGACCGAACTCGGCAGCCATGTACCCCCATGCTTTGATTTGTCAGAGGTATCTAAGATACATCTCGGGCCTTCACGAAATGTAACAGAAAGCTCCTTCAAAACAAGTGACCAGTAGACCTGGTTCATTTGTTTCAAATTATTAATGCCAAACTTTTAGAATGCCAAAATACCACTCAGACATTATAGCGGAATAAGGTGGAACACTTACATCTGGGTGTTGTACAGTGAACTTCTGAAAGAGGCCAAAGCTTGTTATAGGATCCTGATACAATGACCCTAGAAGCTTTGGGCCATGAATTTCCATCAAACTCCCTAGATTTGTTTGTCTAGCCTGCAAGCTGGGAAATCGAACAATCATGAGACCATTGGAAATCAGGATTATTAATTTATTTCGGAGAAATGTTACCTGTGGGGAGTGTACTGCTGATTCCCAGATAGAGGGGGGACGACCTCCCCACTCCCCTTGAAAGGCAGAAATGAACACTGGCCAGATGCTTCCATGTGCACTCCCATTGACTCGCGCGTAGGGGCCATGCCCCTCCCCAACACACACAGAAACACTTCCCCATTTATTTATTATAAATGCTAATTGATAAATGACCGATTCATTCATGGGAGTGTCTGATTGATACACCTCTATAGGTGTATTTAGAACTTGACACCTTCTTTTAAGGGATTTTCTTATCGATACCCCTTTAGGTGTTCAATGATTTGTAACTTTACCTTTTTTAACCCTTTTAGTATAACACACCGTTTTTTTCAATGAGGGTAAATACTGTCATTTCTATGTATACTTGAAAACATGTGTAAGACAATGACAGCTTTTGATAATGACATAATGATGAGTCACTTTCAAATTATTTCTGAAAATTTTTTTATACCCCTAACCTAAAGAAACTTTTGGGAATAAGACAAGGGGCAATTAAATGAAAGTGTCAAGTTCGAAATACACCTATAGAAGTGTCATTTTGACACTCCCTTCTTTTAATTGCCCTTTGTCTTATTCTCAAAAGGTTTTTAAGATTGGAGTATAAAAGGATTTTCAAAAACAAACTGAAAGTGACCTGTCATTATGTCATTATCAAAAGTTGTCATTTTCACACATTTTTCAAGTACGCATATGAAATGGCACTATTAACCCCATTTGGGAGAAAAAAAAATTTGCCATACCAAAAGGGCAAAAAATCAAGGTTACAGATTATTTGACACCTTGAGGGGTGTCAATAACGCAATAAGAAAACCCCTTCATTCATAATAGATAGCACTATAGAGAAAAAGGGCCAGCTGGACCATGGACCATGTGGTGAATCCAAATTTGGTGGGTTAGTTAAATGTTTCAGTGGCACAAACTGTTAAAAGTATATTTTCAGTTAGTCCAACTCCAACTCCTATATGGGTTGCCATGTAATGCTGGTTGCATGCTTGGTTCATACGATGGCCGAACTGTCTGACCCTACAACTGTTGTAGAGTATTTTGGATTAGGGGTGTCATTTGTAGGTCTGCACACAGACCTGACCAAGACCTGCCCGAATAAAACCGAAACAGAATCGACAGTCCGGTTTCAGTTTTAAGATATGCAGTTCTTTTATTAATCGGTCGGTCTTGGTCCAACTTGATTAATCCCATACAATCTTTCACAAATTCCGCCCATTTAAGACTGATTAATGACCATCAATTAAGGAGTAATTTTTCTATCATAATACCCTTCAAAAAAGTGGTGTAACCAACAAATTATTCAAAACTGATTAAAGAACAACAGACCGGTTATTAACAAATTTTATTCAACCCAGACCAAAAAAATGCACTTTATGAATTTTTCCAAAAGAGAGGGAAAAGTTCACGGATTTTACACCTAGCTATATTGAACGAGTAACATGTCTTTTACGTTAAAAAACTTATATATTTAATACCTCTTTCTTTCTTCTAAAAACCCTTCCTTCGCCACCCCTTTCACAGTTTCTCAGAGAAGCACCTTCTTCTGCAGTCTGCCCCTTCCCTTCACTGCAATCACCATCTCCGGCAGAGGAATTGCCAACCCTCAAATAAGTCTCTCTTTCTCTCTCTTAGTTCTGAAAATTCTTGCTCACGATCATCGTTTCGCATCAATCGGTGGTCAATCATCAGCATCACCAGTTATTCGGAGGTAACTCTCTCTTCTCTCCTAGTGGAGAAGATGCATTTACAAGAACTAAACAATTTTTTTAATTCTCAGGGCATTTGGGGTTGTTGCAAGTTGTAGAGGGCTCTCCACTCGCATACAATTCAACCCAGATCAGTCACTATCTTCCTGTCTACCCTCTCTGGTGTCTGAACTTTGAACTTGTATACCTCACGATCTCTCTCTATTATTAATTATGTTCTGTTTAATGGGTTCATAATTGAATGCATGAAAAGTTGGCTTATGGGTTTGAAATAGAGGTGTGAACAACTGGTTTCTATTGATAGTGTCTTGGAGCTGGATTATAAGGGTGTAACGAATGTAGGTACTAGGGGTATTGGTTTATTGGTTGAACTGGTCTTTTTCTTTTATACGGTTGAGAATTGTCTCGATTAATTTTTATCAGTTGGGGTTACGATTAATGAGAATGTAAGAGATGTTTGGTTGCTTATAAAAATCTAATAATTGGTTTCCATTTGATTCTTTAACTAGTTTGATTCGTGAAACAATGTATATGTAAGATTTTGAAGAGATGATTAATTCTTTAAGTGGTTGGATCTTTCATACATGCAAATTTACTTTCTCATTTGCTTTGTCACATGTTAAATGCATATGTTTTATGAAATCATTTCTAAAAGCGATGCATATGTTTTCTAGATTATTAATTGATGACTTGATGGTGAGAAATATACGTTTTCTGATTTTATTTTTGAAGAAAAATATGGGTATTTTTCACCTAGAGTTATTGTCCGATGACCATTACATTAACTCATTAATACCAATTGCTTAATAAAATGTGAGAGATAATTTTGCCGATATATGTGTATTGATGAATAACTCCATTGAGAAATAAGGTCAAGATTTCTACCATCCTATTAGTATTTTATTTAAGAGTATAAATATTATTTTTCTACGATAAGATGTGGTGCCTACATCTCCCCTCCACTCCCCCCTCCTCCAAAAAAAATATATATATATATATATCCATTGGTTCCCCAGATGGTGAGCTGCTTTTGGCCCAATTCTTGACATCCTACCAGATCCGGTTTTTGAAGCCTACCAAATATTCTGTCAGCATACTGAACAGATCCCCAAACAACCGGACCTCCTCAGATTCTTTGTCCAATGCGTTTTAGCATGGATCATGTATTGGGAATATGCTATTGAAAGGGCTGAAACTCCTGAATGGTCTATTCCCGTTCTTATCGAGAGGATTCAAAGTAAAATGGTGGGACAAGTGTGACCTCGTGCCAAATGCACCAAAGAAGCTCTCATCAAATCCTTAACCACACTCAAAACCAAACCTCAAATAACTCTATCCGACAAGTCCAAGTGACAAGAAACGCCTTCAACTTAAAGCAAAAGCTGAAATTGAAGCCCAAATTAATCTGGACATTGAGGAAGGTGATATATATATATAAAGGATAATCCAAATCGACTATTTTCTTTCATGAAGTGTTCTAGTATTTTGGCCCTTCACCTGGAATTTTAAAGTAGTTATATGAGTTGTTTAATTTTCTTTTCAAATTTCATGTTTGTCCTTATATTTTTGTTGTTTGGTATTGTGGAATTTTCATTTCTTAAATATATTATTTTGTTTATGGGACACTAGATAAAAAATGGTTAGACAAAAGATGAACTTTGGAAGTATAAGGATGATATGAAGGGACACTTTAGATGTAAATTTTAAGGAGAAGAAAATGTTGGTGAACTAACCATGTAAGCCCTTTATTTTTCCTTTGGATTCATTGGAATGCTCATAGTTAAGCCCATAGCAAATAGATCAAAGGAAATTTTGGTCAAGAACCCACCAAATAATACATTTTCTTTCAAATTACATGTTTGTCTTTATATCTCAATGGAGTTATTTATCAATACATTAGCAAATTATGTCTCTCACATTTTATTAAACAATTGATATCCATGGAGTCTGTAAGCGGTATTAGACTGATTTTAGTGGAAAAATATCTCAAATGTACTTAAAAAATTAAATAAAAAAATTTATGTAGTACTATCAAGTCATCAACAAAACGTATGCATCTCTTTCAGAAATTAATGCAACAACAAATGAGAAAAACCATTTAGTATAAGAAAGAATCCAACTAGGTAAAGAATTCATCCATCTCTTGAAACCTTATATATACATCAAAATGATTCAAAATTGAAATCCATTGTTTTATGGATGAACCAAACCAAGAATTAGATAAAAACTAACTGTTACATTCTCACAAGCCCCAAGTTCTTACATTCCTTACCTTTATAATACCAGCTCAACATACTACCATCTAGAAATCAGCTATTCACATCTCCATTTTAAACCCATAAGTCAACTCATGCACCCACCCATCAACTCATTAGAATATTAGAACACAATTAAATATCTAGTGTGAGAAATTTGAGGTACATAGGTTCCAAGTCCAAACATGAGAGTGACTGACTGAGTTGAATCACGTGTACTACCCCGAATGCCCTGAGAATTTAAAAAATCTGTTCAGTTCTTAAAAATGCATCATCCCGACTAGGAACATGAGAGAGAGAGAGAGAGAGAGAGAGATTTACCTCCGAATGAGCCAGCACGTTGTGGGCTGATCGAATATGCTTGGACAACGTGAACTCAAAGAGAGAGACTCAACTGAGGGCCCGTGATTTCTCTGGCAAAAATGGTGATTACAGCAAAGAAGGGAAAAAATAGACAGGAGGGGGGGTTTCTTCTAAAAAACTGAAAAGCGACGAAGGAAGGATTACCGAGAAGCTGCGGCCGAAAGGATGACCTCTAAAAATATATAAATGTTTTTAATAGGT
>NW_025317839.1:0-26188 GCF_018873765.1 Telopea speciosissima
ACGATGTTGAGAGTCTTGACCTTCGAATAGATACGTATTTCGACATATGTTCATTTTCCATTTAAACCAGACCGGTGGGTCATTTGGGCTTATTTGGCGGCATTTTTCTGTACTTTTATGGGTTTGGGATTTTCTAAAAGGTGTCCTTACCTCTAATTAGACGTGTGGATGCGATGTTGAGGGTTGTGACCTTGAATCGATACCTATTTCGGTATATGTTCATTTTCGGTTCAATCCAAACCTGGTGGGTCGTTTGGGGTTATTTGGGGGCATTTCTGAACTTTTATGGGCTTGGGATTTTCTAAAAAGTGTTCTTATCTCTAATTAGACGTGTGGATTCGATGTTGAGGGTCATGACCTTCGAATTGATACCTATTTTGGCATATGTACATTTTTTGTTTAAACCCGATCGGGTGGGTCGTTTGGGGTTATTTGGGGGTATTTCTGTACTTTTTTGGGCTTGGGATTTTCTAAAAAGTGTCCTTATCTCTTATTAGACATGTGGATGCGATGTTGAGGATTGAGACCTTCGAATCAGAACCTATTTTGACATATGTTCAATATCGGTTTAAAACAGACTAGGTGGGTCGTTTTGGGTTATTTGGGGGCATTTCTGTACTTTTTTGGGCTTGAGATTTTCTAAAAGGTGTCCCTATCTCTTATTAGACATTGGATGCGATGTTGAGGGTCGTGACCTTCGAATCGAAACCTATTTCGACTTATGTTCATTGTCGGTTTAAATCGGACTAGGTGGGTCGTTTGGGGGCATTTCTGTACTTTTTTGGGTTTGTATTTTCTAAAAAGTGTCCTAATCTCTTATTAGACCGTGGATGTGATGTTGTGCATCGTGACCTTCGCATCGATACCTATTTCTGCATATGTTTATTTTGGTTTAAACCAGACCTGGTGGGTCATTTGGGGTTATTTGGGGGCATTTCTGTACTTTTATGGGCTTGGGATTTTCAAAAAAGTTTCCTTATCTCTAACTAGACGGGTGGATGCGATGTTGCGGGTCGTGACCTTCGAATCGATACCTATTTCTCGCATATGTTCATTTTCGGTTTAAACCAGATCGGTGGGTCATTTGGGGATATTTAGGGCATTTCTGTACTTTTTTGGGTTTGGTATTTTCTAAAAAGTGTCATTATCTGTTATTACAAGTGTGGATGCGATGTTGCGGGTCATGACCTTCGAATCGATACCTATCTCGGCATATGTTCATTTTCGGTTTAAACCAGACTGGGTAGGTAGTTTGGGTTATGTCGGGCCATTTATGAACTTTTTTGGCCTTGGGATTTTCTAAAAGGTGTCTTTATCACTTATTAGACGTGTGGATGCGATGTTGAGGGTCTTGATCTGCGAATCGATACCTATTTCGGCATATGTGAATTTTTTTGTTTAAACCAGACTGGTGGGTCATTTGGGGTTATTTGGGGGCATTTCTGTACTTTTATGGGGTTAGGATTTTCTAAAAAGTGTCCTTATCTCTAATCAGACGTGTGGATGTGATGTTACGGTCGTGACCTTCGAATCGATACCTATCTCGGCATTTGTTCATTTTCGGTTTAAACCAGACTGGAAGGGTCGTTTGGATTATTTTGGGGCATTTATGCACATTTTTGGCCTTAGGTTTTTCTAAAAGGTGTCTTTATCTTTTATTAGACGTGTGGATGCGATGTTGAGGGTCTTGACCTGCAAATAGATACGTATTTCGACATATGTTCATTTTCAATTTAAACCAGACCGGGTGGGTCATTTGGGCTTATTTGGCGGCATTTTTCTGTACTTTTATGGGTTTGGGATTTTCTAAAAGGTGTCGTTACCTCTAATTAGACGAGTGGATGCAATGTTGAGGGTTGTGACCTTCGAATCGATACCTATTTCGGTATATGTTCATTTTCAGTTCAAACCAAACCTGGTGGGTCGTTTGGGGTTATTTGGGGGCATTTCGAACTTTTATGGGCTTGGGATTTTCTAAAACTGTCCTTATCTCTAATTAGACGTGTGGATACGATGTTGAGGGTCATGACCTTCGAATTGATACCTATTTTGGCATATGTACATTTTTTATTTAAACCGGATCGGGTGGGTCGTTTGGGGTTATTTGGGGGTATTTCTGAACTTTTTTGGTCTTGGGAGTTTCTAAAAACTGTCCTTATCTCTTATTAGACGTGTGGATGTGATGTTGAGGATTAAGAACTTCAATTCAGAAACTATTTTGACATATGTTCAATTTCTATTTAAAATAGACCGGGTGGGTCGTTTTGGGTTATTTGGGGGCATTTCTGTACTTTTTTGGGCTTGAGATTTTCTAAAAGGTGTCCTTATCTCTTATTAGACATTGGATGCGATGTTGAGGGTCGTGACCTTCGAATCGAAACCTATTTCGACTTATGTTCATTTTCGATTTAAATCGGACCCGGTGGGTCGTTTGGGGGCATTTCTATACTTTTATGGGCTTGGGATTTTCAAAAAAGTGTCTTTATCTCTAACTAGACGGGTGGATGCGATGTTGCGGGTCGTGACCTTCGAATCGATACCTATTTCTACATATGTTCATTTTCGGTTTAAACCTGATCAGGTGGGTCGTTTGGGGTTATTTGGCGGCATTTCTGTACTTTTTTGGGTTTGGTATTTTCTAAAAAGTGTCCTTATCTGTTATTACAAGTGTGGATGCGATGTTGAGGGTCATGACCATCGAATCGATACCTATCTCGGCGTATGTTCATTTTCGGTTGAAACCAGACTGGGTGGGTAGTTTGGGTAATGTCTGGGCATTTATGAACTTTTTTGGCCTTGGGATTTTCTAAAAGGTGTCTTTATCTCTTATTAGACATGTGGATGCGATGTTGAGGGTCTTGACCTTCAAATCGATTCGTATTTCGACATATGTTCATTTTCAGTTTAAACCAGATCGGGTGGGTCATTTGGGCTTATTTCGCGGCATTTTTCTGTACTTTTTTGGGTTTGGTATTTTCTAAAAGGTGTCATTATCTATAATTAGACGTGTGGATGCGATGTTGCACGTCCTGACCTTCGAATCGATACCTATTTCGCCATATGTTCATTTTCAGTTTAAACCAGACCGGGTGGGTCGTTTTGGGTTATTTGGCGACATTTATGTACTTTTTAGGGTTTGGTATTTTCTAAAAAGTGTCCTTATCACTTATTAGACGTGTGGATGCGATGTTGAGGGTCATGACCCACGAATCGATACCTATTTCGGTATATGTTCATTTTTGGTTTAAACCAGACCGGGTAGGTCATTTGCGGTTATTTGGGGGCATTTCGGTACTTTTGTGGTCTTGGGATTTTCTAGAAGGTGTCCTTATCTCATTTTAGACGTGTGAATCCGATGTTGAGGGTCGTGACCTTCGAATTGATACCAATTTCGACATATGTTTATTTTTGGTTTAAATCAGACCGGGTGGATCGTTTGGGGTTATTTGGGGGCATTTCTATACTTTTTTGGGTTTGGTATTTTCTAAAAAGTGTCCTTATCTGTTATTACAAGTGTGGATGCGATGTTGAGGGTCATGACCTTCGAATCGATACCTATCTCGGCATATGTTCATTTTCGGTTTAAACCAGACTGGGTAGGTGGTTTGGGTTATGTCGGGGCATTTATGAACTTTTTTGGCCTTGGGATTTTCTAAAATGTGTCTTTATCACTTATTAGACATGTGGATGCGATGTTGAGGGTCTTGACCTGCGAATCGATACCTATTTCTGCATATGTGAATTTTTTGTTTAAACCAGATCTGGTGGGTCATTTGGGGTTATTTGGGGGCATTTCTGTACTTTTATGGGCTTAGGATTTTCTAAAAAGTGTCCTTATCTTTAATTAGACGTGTGGATGCGATGTTGCGGGTCGTGACCTGCGAATCGATACCTATCTCGGCATATGTTCATTTTCGGTTTAAACCAAACTGGATGGGTCGTTTGGATTATTTTGGGGCATTTATGCACATTTTTGGCCTTTGGTTTTTCTAAAAGGTGTCTTTATCTTTTATTAGACGTGTGGATACGATGTTGAGAGTCTTGACCTGCGAATAGATACGTATTTCGACATATGTTCATTTTCCATTTAAACCAGACCGGGTGGGTCATTTGGGCTTATTTGGCGGCATTTTTCTGTACTTTTATGGGTTTGGGATTTTCTAAAAGGTGTCCTTACCTCTAATTAGACGTGTGGATGCGATGTTGAGGGTTGTGACCTTCGAATCGATACCTATTTCGGTATATGTTCATTTTCGGTTCAATCCAAACCTGGTGGGTCGTTTGGGGTTATTTGGGGGCATTTCTGAACTTTTATGGGCTTGGGATTTTCTAAAAAGTGTTCTTATCTCTAATTAGACGTGTGGATTCGATGTTGAGGGTCATGACCTTCGAATTGATACCTATTTTGGCATATGTACATTTTTTGTTTAAACCCGATCGGGTGGGTCGTTTGGGGTTATTTGGGGGTATTTCTGTACTTTTTTGGGCTTGGGATTTTCTAAAAAGTGTCCTTATCTCTTATTAGACGTGTGGATGCGATGTTGAGGATTGAGACCTTCGAATCAGAACCTATTTTGACATATGTTCAATATCGGTTTAAAACAGACTAGGTGGGTCGTTTTGGGTTATTTGGGGGCATTCCTGTACTTTTTTGGGCTTGAGATTTTCTAAAAGGTGTCCCTATCTCTTATTAGACATTGGATGCGATGTTGAGGGTCGTGACCTTCGAATCGAAACCTATTTCGACTTATGTTCATTGTCGGTTTAAATCGGACTAGGTGGGTCGTTTGGGGGCATTTCTGTACTTTTTTGGGTTTGTATTTTCTAAAAAGTGTCCTAATCTCTTATTAGACCGTGGATGTGATGTTGTGCATCGTGACCTTCGCATCGATACCTATTTCTGCATATGTTTATTTTGGTTTAAACCAGACCTGGTGGGTCATTTGGGGTTATTTGGGGGCATTTCTGTACTTTTATGGGCTTGGGATTTTCAAAAAAGTTTCCTTATCTCTAACTAGACGGGTGGATGCGATGTTGCGGGTCGTGACCTTCGAATCGATACCTATTTCTGCATATGTTCATTTTCGGTTTAAACCAGATCGGGTGGGTCATTTGGGGATATTTGGCGGCATTTCTGTACTTTTTTGGGTTTGGTATTTTCTAAAAAGTGTCATTATCTGTTATTACAAGTGTGGATGCGATGTTGCGGGTCATGACCTTCGAATCGATACCTATCTCGGCATATGTTCATTTTCGGTTTAAACCAGACTGGGTAGGTAGTTTGGGTTATGTCGGGCCATTTATGAACTTTTTTGGCCTTGGGATTTTCTAAAAGGTGTCTTTATCACTTATTAGACGTGTGGATGCGATGTTGAGGGTCTTGATCTGCGAATCGATACCTATTTCGGCATATGTGAATTTTTTGTTTAAACCAGACCTGGTGGGTCATTTGGGGTTATTTGGGGGCATTTCTGTACTTTTATGGGGTTAGGATTTTCTAAAAAGTGTCCTTATCTCTAATCAGACGTGTGGATGTGATGTTACGGGTCGTGACCTTCGAATCGATACCTATCTCGGCATTTGTTCATTTTCGGTTTAAACCAGACTGGAAGGGTCGTTTGGATTATTTTGGGGCATTTATGCACATTTTTGGCCTTAGGTTTTTCTAAAAGGTGTCTTTATCTTTTATTAGACGTGTGGATGCGATGTTGAGGGTCTTGACCTGCGAATAGATACGTATTTCGACATATGTTCATTTTCAATTTAAACCAGACCGGGTGGGTCATTTGGGCTTATTTGGCGGCATTTTTCTGTACTTTTATGGGTTTGGGATTTTCTAAAAGGTGTCGTTACCTCTAATTAGACGAGTGGATGCAATGTTGAGGGTTGTGACCTTCGAATCGATACCTATTTCGGTATATGTTCATTTTCAGTTCAAACCAAACCTGGTGGGTCGTTTGGGGTTATTTGGGGGCATTTCTGAACTTTTATGGGCTTGGGATTTTCTAAAAACTGTCCTTATCTCTAATTAGACGTGTGGATACGATGTTGAGGGTCATGACCTTCGAATTGATACCTATTTTGGCATATGTACATTTTTTATTTAAACCGGATCGGGTGGGTCGTTTGGGGTTATTTGGGGGTATTTCTGAACTTTTTTGGTCTTGGGAGTTTCTAAAAACTGTCCTTATCTCTTATTAGACGTGTGGATGTGATGTTGAGGATTAAGAACTTCAATTCAGAAACTATTTTGACATATGTTCAATTTCTATTTAAAATAGACTGGGTGGGTCGTTTTGGGTTATTTGGGGGCATTTCTGTACTTTTTTGGGCTTGAGATTTTCTAAAAGGTGTCCTTATCTCTTATTAGACATTGGATGCGATGTTGAGGGTCGTGACCTTCGAATCGAAACCTATTTCGACTTATGTTCATTTTCGATTTAAATCGGACCCGGTGGGTCGTTTGGGGGCATTTCTATACTTTTATGGGCTTGGGATTTTCAAAAAAGTGTCTTTATCTCTAACTAGACGGGTGGATGCGATGTTGCGGGTCGTGACCTTCGAATCGATACCTATTTCTACATATGTTCATTTTCGGTTTAAACCTGATCAGGTGGGTCGTTTGGGGTTATTTGGCGGCATTTCTGTACTTTTTTGGGTTTGGTATTTTCTAAAAAGTGTCCTTATCTGTTATTACAAGTGTGGATGCGATGTTGAGGGTCATGACCATCGAATCGATACCTATCTCGGCGTATGTTCATTTTCGGTTGAAACCAGACTGGGTGGGTAGTTTGGGTAATGTCTGGGCATTTATGAACTTTTTTGGCCTTGGGATTTTCTAAAAGGTGTCTTTATCTCTTATTAGACATGTGGATGCGATGTTGAGGGTCTTGACCTTCAAATCGATTCGTATTTCGACATATGTTCATTTTCAGTTTAAACCAGATCGGGTGGGTCATTTGGGCTTATTTCGCGGCATTTTTCTGTACTTTTTTGGGTTTGGTATTTTCTAAAAGGTGTCATTATCTATAATTAGACGTGTGGATGCGATGTTGCACGTCCTGACCTTCGAATCGATACCTATTTCGCCATATGTTCATTTTCAGTTTAAACCAGACCGGGTGGGTCGTTTTGGGTTATTTGGCGACATTTATGTACTTTTTAGGGTTTGGTATTTTCTAAAAAGTGTCCTTATCACTTATTAGACGTGTGGATGCGATGTTGAGGGTCATGACCCACGAATCGATACCTATTTCGGTATATGTTCATTTTTGGTTTAAACCAGACCGGGTAGGTCATTTGCGGTTATTTGGGGGCATTTCGGTACTTTTGTGGTCTTGGGATTTTCTAGAAGGTGTCCTTATCTCATTTTAGACGTGTGAATCCGATGTTGAGGGTCGTGACCTTCGAATTGATACCAATTTCGACATATGTTTATTTTTGGTTTAAATCAGACCGGGTGGATCGTTTGGGGTTATTTGGGGGCATTTCTATACTTTTTTGGGTTTGGTATTTTCTAAAAAGTGTCCTTGTCTCTTATTCGACGTGTGGATGCGATGTAAAGGGTTGTGACCTTCGAATCGTTACCTATTTCGACATATGCTCATTTTCGGTTTAAACCAGACCGGGTAGGTCGCTTGGGGTTATTTGGCGGCATTTCTTTACTTTTTTGGGTTTGGTATTTTCTAAAAAGTGTCTTTATCTCTAATTAGACGTGTGGATGCACTGTTGAGGGTCATGACCTTCGAATCGATACCTATTTTGGGATATGTTCATTTTCGATTTAAACCAAACTGGATGGGTCGTTTTGGTTATATGGGGGCATTTATGCCCTTTTTTGGCATTGGGATTTTCCAAAAGTTGTGCTTATCTTTTATTAGACGTGTGGATGCGATGTCGAGGGTCTTGACCTTCGAATCGATACGTATTTCGACATATGTTCATTTTCGATTTAAACCAGACCGGGTGGTTCATTTGGGCTTATTTGACGGCATTTCTGTACTTTTTTGGGTTTGGTATTTTCTAAAAAGTGTTCGAATCTCTTGTTAGATGTGTGGATGCGATGTTGAGCATCGTGACCTTCGAATCAATACCTATTTCGGTATTTGTTTATTTTCGGTTTAAACAAGACCTGGTGGGTCATTTGGGGTTATTTGGGTTCATTTCTGTACTTTTTTGGGGTTGAGATTTTCTAAAAAGGGTCCTTATCTCTTATTAGACGTGTGGATGTGTTGTTGAGGGCCGTGACCCATGAATCGAGACCTATTTCGATATATGTTCATTTTCGATTTAAACCAGACTGGGTGGGTAGTTTGGGGTTATTTGCGGGCATTTTTGTACTTTTTTGGTCTTGGGATTTTCTAAAAAGTGTCCTTATCTCTTATTAGACGTGTGGATGCGATGTTGAGGATTGTAACCTTCGAATCGGAACCTATTTTGACATATGTTCAATTTAGGTTTAAAACAGACTGGGTGGGTCGTTTTGGGTTATTTGGGGGCATTTTTGTACTTTTATGGGCTTGAGATTTTCTAAAAGGTGTCCTTATCTCTTATTAGATATTGGATGCGATGTTAAGGGTCGTGACCTTCGAATCGAAACCTATTTTGACTTATGTTCATTTTCGGTTTAAATCGGACCAGGTGGGTCGTTTGGCGTTGTTTTGGGGCATTTCTGTACTTTTTTGGGTTTGTATTTTCTAAAAAGTGTCCTAATCTCTTATTAGACGTGTGGATGCGATGTTGAGCATCGTGACCTTTGAATCGATACCTATTTCTGCATATGTTCATTTTCGGTTTAAACCAGACCTGGTGGGTCGTTTGGGGTTATTTTGGGCATTTCGTACTTTTATGGGCTTGGGATTTTCTAAAAAGTGTCCTTATCTCTAACTAGATGCGTGGATGTGATGTTACGGGTCATGATGACCTTCGAATCGATACCTATTTCTACATATGTTCATTTTTTATTTAAACCAGATCGGGTGGGTCGATTGGGGTTATTTGGCGTCATTTCTATACTTTTTTGGGTTTGGTATTTTCTAAAAAGTATCCTTATCTATAATTAGACGTGTGGATGCGATGTTGCGCGTCGTGACCTTCGAATCGATACCTATATCGACATATGTTCATTTTCAGTTTAAACCAGACTAGGTGGGTCGTTTTGGGTTATTTGGCGACATTTATGTACTTTTTAGGGTTTGGTATTTTCTAAAAAGTGTCCTTATCTCTTATTAGACGTGTGGATACGATGTTGAGGGTCGTGACCCACGAATCGATACCTATTTCGGTATATGTTCATTTTTGGTTCAAACTAGACCGGGTAGGTCGTTTGCGGTTATTTGGGGGCATTTCGGTACTTTTGTGGTCTTGGGATTTTCTAGAAGGTGTCCTTATCTCATATTAGACGTGTGGATCCGATGTTGAGGGTCATGACCTTGAATCGATACCTATTTCGACATATGTTTATTTTCGGTTTAAATCAGACCGGGTGGATTGTTTGGGGTTATTTGGTGGCATTTCTATACTTTTTTGGGTTTGGTATTTTCTAAAAAGTGTCCTTGTCTCTTATTCGACGTGTGGATGCGATGTAGAGGGTTGTGACCTTCGAATCGATACCTATTTTGACATATGTTCATTTTTTATTTAAACCAGACCAGGTGGGTCGTTTGGGGTTATTTGGCGGCATTTCTGTACTTTTTTGGGTTTGGTATTTTCTAAAAAGTGTCTTTATCTCTAATTAGACGTGTGGATGGAGGGTCATGACCTTCGAATCGATACCTATTTCGGCATATGTTCATTTTCAGTTTAAACCAGACCGAGTGGGTCGTTTTGGTTATATGGGGGCATTTATGTACTTTTTTGGCCTTGGGATTTTCCAAAAGTTGTGCTTATCTTTTATTAGACGTGTGGATGTGATGTCGAGGGTCTTGACCTTCGAATCGATACGTATTTTGACATATGTTCATTTTCGGTTTAAACCAGGATCGGGTGGGTCATTTGGGCTTATTTGCGGCATTTTTCTGTACTTTTTGGGTTTGGTATTTTCTAAAAGGTGTCATTATCTATAATTAGACGTGTGGATGCGATGTTGCACGCCCGACCTTCGAACCGATACCTATTTCGCCATATGTTCATTTTCATTTAAACCAGACCGGGTGGGTCGTTTTGGGTTATTTGGCGACATTTATGTACTTTTTAGGGTTTGGTATTTTCTAAAAAGTGTCCTTATCACTTATTAGACGTGTGGATGCGATGTTGAGGGTCGTGACCCACGAATCGATACCTATTTCGGTATATGTTCATTTTTGGTTTAAACCAGACGGTAGGTCATTTGCGGTTATTTGGGGGCATTTCGGTACTTTTGTGGTCTTGGGATTTTCTAGAAGGTGTCCTTATCTCATTTTAGACGTGTGAATCCGATGTTGAGGGTCGTGACCTTCGAATTGATACCAATTTCGACATATGTTTATTTTTGGTTTAAATCAGACCGGTGGATCGTTTGGGGTTATTTGGGGGCATTTCTATACTTTTTGGGTTTGGTATTTTCTAAAAAGTGTCCTTGTCTCTTATTCGACGTGTGGATGCGATGTAAAGGGTTGTGACCTTCGAATCGTTACCTATTTCGACATATGCTCATTTTCGGTTTAAACCAGATCGAGTGGGTCAGTTGGGGTTATTTGGCAGCATTTCTGCACTTTTTTTGGCTTTGGGATTTTCTAAAAAGTGTCTTTATCTCTAATTAGACGTGTGGATGCCTGTTGAGGGTCATGACCTTCGAATCGATACCTATTTTGGGATATGTTCATTTTCGATTTAAACCAAATCTGGATGGGTCGTTTGGTTATATGGGGGCATTTATGCCCTTTTTTGGCATTGGGATTTTCCAAAAGTTGTGCTTATCTTTTATTAGACGTGTGGATGCGATGTCGAGGGTCTTGACCTTCGAATCGATACGTATTTCGACATATGTTCATTTTCGATTTAAACCAGACCGGTGGTTCATTTGGGCTTATTTGACGGCATTTCTGTACTTTTTGGGTTTGGTATTTTCTAAAAAGTGTTCGAATCTCTTGTTAGATGTGTGGATGCGATGTTGAGCATCGTGACCTTGAATCAATACCTATTTCGGTATTTGTTTATTTTCGGTTTAAACAAGACCTGGTGGGTCATTTGGGGTTATTTGGGTTCATTTCTGTACTTTTTTGGGGTTGAGATTTTCTAAAAAGGGTCCTTATCTCTTATTAGACGTGTGGATGTGTTGTTGAGGGCCGTGACCCATGAATCGAGACCTATTTCGATATATGTTCATTTTCGATTTAAACCAGACTGGGTGGGTAGTTTGGGGTTATTTGCGGGCATTTTTGTACTTTTTTGGTCTTGGGATTTTCTAAAAAGTGTCCTTATCTCTTATTAGACGTGTGGATGCGATGTTGAGGATTGTAACCTTCGAATCGGAACCTATTTTGACATATGTTCAATTTAGGTTTAAAACAGACGTGGGTGGGTCGTTTGGGTTATTTGGGGGCATTTTTGTACTTTTATGGGCTTGAGATTTTCTAAAAGGTGTCCTTATCTCTTATTAGATATTGGATGCGATGTTAAGGGTCGTGACCTTCGAATCGAAACCTATTTTGACTTATGTTCATTTTCGGTTTAAATCGGACCAGGTGGGTCGTTTGGCGTTGTTTTGGGGCATTTCTGTACTTTTTTGGGTTTGTATTATCTAAAAAGTGTCCTAATCTCTTATTAGACGTGTGGATGCGATGTTGAGCATCGTGACCTTTGAATCGATACCTATTCTCGCATATGTTCATTTTCGGTTTAAACCAGACCTGGTGGGTCGTTTGGGGTTATTTGGGGCATTTCTGTACTTTTATGGGCTTGGGATTTTCTAAAAGTGTCCTTATCTCTAACTAGATGCGTAGATGTGATGTTACGGGTCATGATGACCTTCGAATCGATACCTATTTCTACATATGTTCATTTTTTATTTAAACCAGATCGGGTGGGTCGATTGGGGTTATTTGGCGTCATTTCTATACTTTTTTGGGTTTGGTATTTTCTAAAAAGTGTCCTTATCTATAATTAGACGTGTGGATGCGATGTTGCGCGTCGTGACCTTCGAATCGATACCTATATCGACATATGTTCATTTTCAGTTTAAACCAGACTAGCTGGGTCGTTTTGGGTTATTTGGCGACATTTATGTACTTTTTAGGGTTTGGTATTTTCTAAAAAGTGTCCTTATCTCTTATTAGACGTGTGGATACGATGTTGAGGGTCGTGACCCACGAATCGATACCTATTTCGGTATATGTTCATTTTTGGTTCAAACTAGACCGGGTAGGTCGTTTATGTTATTTGGGGGCATTTCGGTACTTTTGTGGTCTTGGGATTTTCTAGAAGGTGTCCTTATCTCATATTAGACGTGTGGATCCGATGTTGAGGGTCATGACCTTCGAATCGATACCTATTTCGACATATGTTTATTTTCGGTTTAAATCAGACCGGGTGGATTGTTTGGGGTTATTTGGTGGCATTTCTATACTTTTTTGGGTTTGGTATTTTCTAAAAAGTGTCCTTGTCTCTTATTCGACGTGTGGATGCGATGTAGAGGGTTGTGACCTTCGAATCGATACCTATTTTGACATATGTTCATTTTTTATTTAAACCAGACCAGGTGGGTCGTTTGGGGTTATTTGGCGGCATTTCTGTACTTTTTTGGGTTTGGTATTTTCTAAAAAGTGTCTTTATCTCTAATTAGACGTGTGGATGGAGGGTCATGACCTTCGAATCGATACCTATTTCGGCATATGTTCATTTTCGGTTTAAACCAGACCGGGTGGGTCGTTTGGGTTATTTGGGGGCATTTATGTACTTTTTTGGCCTTGGGATTTTCCAAAAGTTGTGCTTATCTTTTATTAGACGTGTGGATGTGATGTCGAGGGTCTTGACCTTCGAATCGATACGTATTTTGACATATGTTCATTTTCGGTTTAAACCAGATCGGGTGGGTCATTTGGGCTTATTTCGCGGCATTTTTCTCGTACTTTTTTGGGTTTGGTATTTTCTAAAAGGTGTCATTATCTATAATTAGACGTGTGGATGCGATGTTGCACGTCCCGACCTTCGAACCGATACCTATTTCGCCATATGTTCATTTTCGTTTAAACCAGATCGGGTGGGTCGTTTGGGGTTATTTGGCGACATTTATGTACTTTTTAGGGTTTGGTATTTTCTAAAAAGTGTCCTTATCACTTATTAGACGTGTGGATGCGATGTTGAGGGTCGTGACCCACGAATCGATACCTATTTCGGTATATGTTCATTTTTGGTTTAAACCAGACCGGGTAGGTCATTTGCGGTTATTTGGGGGCATTTCGGTACTTTTGTGGTCTTGGGATTTTCTAGAAGGTGTCCTTATCTCATTTTAGACGTGTGAATCCGATGTTGAGGGTCGTGACCTTCGAATTGATACCAATTTCGACATATGTTTATTTTTGGTTTAAATCAGACCGGGTGGATCGTTTGGGGTTATTTGGGGGCATTTCTATACTTTTTTGGGTTTGGTATTTTCTAAAAAGTGTCCTTGTCTCTTATTCGACGTGTGGATGCGATGTAAAGGGTTGTGACCTTCGAATCGTTACCTATTTCGACATATGCTCATTTTCGGTTTAAACCAGACCGGGTAGGTCGCTTGGGGTTATTTGGCGGCATTTCTTTACTTTTTTGGGTTTGGTATTTTCTAAAAAGTGTCTTTATCTCTAATTAGACGTGTGGATGCACTGTTGAGGGTCATGACCTTCGAATCGATACCTATTTTGGGATATGTTCATTTTCGATTTAAACCAAACTGGATGGGTCGTTTTGGTTATATGGGGGCATTTATGCCCTTTTTTGGCATTGGGATTTTCCAAAAGTTGTGCTTATCTTTTATTAGACGTGTGGATGCGATGTCGAGGGTCTTGACCTTCGAATCGATACGTATTTCGACATATGTTCATTTTCGATTTAAACCAGACCGGTGGTTCATTTGGGCTTATTTGACGGCATTTCTGTACTTTTTTGGGTTTGGTATTTTCTAAAAAGTGTTCGAATCTCTTGTTAGATGTGTGGATGCGATGTTGAGCATCGTGACCTTCGAATCAATACCTATTTCGGTATTTGTTTATTTTCGGTTTAAACAAGACCTGGTGGGTCATTTGGGGTTATTTGGGTTCATTTCTGTACTTTTTTGGGGTTGAGATTTTCTAAAAAGGGTCCTTATCTCTTATTAGACGTGTGGATGTGTTGTTGAGGGCCGTGACCCATGAATCGAGACCTATTTCGATATATGTTCATTTTCGATTTAAACCAGACTGGGTGGGTAGTTTGGGGTTATTTGCGGGCATTTTTGTACTTTTTTGGTCTTGGGATTTTCTAAAAAGTGTCCTTATCTCTTATTAGACGTGTGGATGCGATGTTGAGGATTGTAACCTTCGAATCGGAACCTATTTTGACATATGTTCAATTTAGGTTTAAAACAGACTGGGTGGGTCGTTTTGGGTTATTTGGGGGGCATTTTTGTACTTTTATGGGCTTGAGATTTTCTAAAAGGTGTCCTTATCTCTTATTAGATATTGGATGCGATGTTAAGGGTCGTGACCTTCGAATCGAAACCTATTTTGACTTATGTTCATTTTCGGTTTAAATCGGACCAGGTGGGTCGTTTGGCGTTGTTTTGGGGCATTTCTGTACTTTTTTGGGTTTGTATTATCTAAAAAGTGTCCTAATCTCTTATTAGACGTGTGGATGCGATGTTGAGCATCGTGACCTTTGAATCGATACCTATTTCTGCATATGTTCATTTTCGGTTTAAACCAGACCTGGTGGGTCGTTTGGGGTTATTTTGGGCATTTCTGTACTTTTATGGGCTTGGGATTTTCTAAAAAGTGTCCTTATCTCTAACTAGATGCGTGGATGTGATGTTACGGGTCATGATGACCTTCGAATCGATACCTATTTCTACATATGTTCATTTTTTATTTAAACCAGATCGGGTGGGTCGATTGGGGTTATTTGGCGTCATTTCTATACTTTTTTGGGTTTGGTATTTTCTAAAAAGTGTCCTTATCTATAATTAGACGTGTGGATGCGATGTTGCGCGTCGTGACCTTCGAATCGATACCTATATCGACATATGTTCATTTTCAGTTTAAACCAGACTAGGTGGGTCGTTTTGGGTTATTTGGCGACATTTATGTACTTTTTAGGGTTTGGTATTTTCTAAAAAGTGTCCTTATCTCTTATTAGACGTGTGGATACGATGTTGAGGGTCGTGACCCACGAATCGATACCTATTTCGGTATATGTTCATTTTTGGTTCAAACTAGACCGGGTAGGTCGTTTGCGGTTATTTGGGGGCATTTCGGTACTTTTGTGGTCTTGGGATTTTCTAGAAGGTGTCCTTATCTCATATTAGACGTGTGGATCCGATGTTGAGGGTCATGACCTTCGAATCGATACCTATTTCGACATATGTTTATTTTCGGTTTAAATCAGACCGGGTGGATTGTTTGGGGTTATTTGGTGGCATTTCTATACTTTTTTGGGTTTGGTATTTTCTAAAAAGTGTCCTTGTCTCTTATTCGACGTGTGGATGCGATGTAGAGGGTTGTGACCTTCGAATCGATACCTATTTTGACATATGTTCATTTTTTATTTAAACCAGACCAGGTGGGTCGTTTGGGGTTATTTGGCGGCATTTCTGTACTTTTTTGGGTTTGGTATTTTCTAAAAAGTGTCTTTATCTCTAATTAGACGTGTGGATGGAGGGTCATGACCTTCGAATCGATACCTATTTCGGCATATGTTCATTTTCAGTTTAAACCAGACCGAGTGGGTCGTTTTGGTTATATGGGGGCATTTATGTACTTTTTTGGCCTTGGGATTTTCCAAAAGTTGTGCTTATCTTTTATTAGACGTGTGGATGTGATGTCGAGGGTCTTGACCTTCGAATCGATACGTATTTTGACATATGTTCATTTTCGGTTTAAACCAGATCGGGTGGGTCATTTGGGCTTATTTCGCGGCATTTTTCTGTACTTTTTTGGGTTTGGTATTTTCTAAAAGGTGTCATTATCTATAATTAGACGTGTGGATGCGATGTTGCACGTCCTGACCTTCGAACCGATACCTATTTCGCCATATGTTCATTTTCAGTTTAAACCAGACCGGGTGGGTCGTTTTGGGTTATTTGGCGACATTTATGTACTTTTTAGGGTTTGGTATTTTCTAAAAAGTGTCCTTATCACTTATTAGACGTGTGGATGCGATGTTGAGGGTCGTGACCCACGAATCGATACCTATTTCGGTATATGTTCATTTTTGGTTTAAACCAGACCGGGTAGGTCATTTGCGGTTATTTGGGGGCATTTCGGTACTTTTGTGGTCTTGGGATTTTCTAGAAGGTGTCCTTATCTCATTTTAGACGTGTGAATCCGATGTTGAGGGTCGTGACCTTCGAATTGATACCAATTTCGACATATGTTTATTTTTGGTTTAAATCAGACCGGGTGGATCGTTTGGGGTTATTTGGGGGCATTTCTATACTTTTTTGGGTTTGGTATTTTCTAAAAAGTGTCCTTGTCTCTTATTCGACGTGTGGATGCGATGTAAAGGGTTGTGACCTTCGAATCGTTACCTATTTCGACATATGCTCATTTTCGGTTTAAACCAGACCGGGTAGGTCGCTTGGGGTTATTTGGCGGCATTTCTTTACTTTTTTGGGTTTGGTATTTTCTAAAAAGTGTCTTTATCTCTAATTAGACGTGTGGATGCACTGTTGAGGGTCATGACCTTCGAATCGATACCTATTTTGGGATATGTTCATTTTCGATTTAAACCAAACTGGATGGGTCGTTTTGGTTATATGGGGGCATTTATGCCCTTTTTTGGCATTGGGATTTTCCAAAAGTTGTGCTTATCTTTTATTAGACGTGTGGATGCGATGTCGAGGGTCTTGACCTTCGAATCGATACGTATTTCGACATATGTTCATTTTCGATTTAAACCAGGACCGGTGGTTCATTTGGGCTTATTTGACGGCATTTCTGTACTTTTTGGGTTTGGTATTTTCTAAAAAGTGTTCGAATCTCTTGTTAGATGTGTGGATGCGATGTTGAGCATCGTGACCTTCGAATCAATACCTATTTCGGTATTTGTTTATTTTCGGTTTAAACAAGACCTGGTGGGTCATTTGGGGTTATTTGGGTTCATTTCTGTACTTTTTTGGGGTTGAGATTTTCTAAAAAGGGTCCTTATCTCTTATTAGACGTGTGGATGTGTTGTTGAGGGCCGTGACCCATGAATCGAGACCTATTTCGATATATGTTCATTTTCGATTTAAACCGTGGGTGGGTAGTTTGGGGTTATTTGCGGGCATTTTTGTACTTTTTTGGTCTTGGGATTTTCTAAAAAGTGTCCTTATCTCTTATTAGACGTGTGGATGCGATGTTGAGGATTGTAACCTTCGAATCGGAACCTATTTTGACATATGTTCAATTTAGGTTTAAAACAGACTGGGTGGGTCGTTTTGGGTTATTTGGGGGCATTTTTGTACTTTTATGGGCTTGAGATTTTCTAAAAGGTGTCCTTATCTCTTATTAGATATTGGATGCGATGTTAAGGGTCGTGACCTTCGAATCGAAACCTATTTTGACTTATGTTCATTTTCGGTTTAAATCGGACCAGGTGGGTCGTTTGGCGTTGTTTTGGGGCATTTCTGTACTTTTTTGGGTTTGTATTTTCTAAAAAGTGTCCTAATCTCTTATTAGACGTGTGGATGCGATGTTGAGCATCGTGACCTTTGAATCGATACCTATTTCTGCATATGTTCATTTTCGGTTTAAACCAGACCTGGTGGGTCGTTTGGGGTTATTTTGGGCATTTCTGTACTTTTATGGGCTTGGGATTTTCTAAAAAGTGTCCTTATCTCTAACTAGATGCGTGGATGTGATGTTACGGGTCATGATGACCTTCGAATCGATACCTATTTCTACATATGTTCATTTTTTATTTAAACCAGATCGGGTGGGTCGATTGGGGTTATTTGGCGTCATTTCTATACTTTTTTGGGTTTGGTATTTTCTAAAAAGTGTCCTTATCTATAATTAGACGTGTGGATGCGATGTTGCGCGTCGTGACCTTCGAATCGATACCTATATCGACATATGTTCATTTTCAGTTTAAACCAGACTAGGTGGGTCGTTTTGGGTTATTTGGCGACATTTATGTACTTTTTAGGGTTTGGTATTTTCTAAAAAGTGTCCTTATCTCTTATTAGACGTGTGGATACGATGTTGAGGGTCGTGACCCACGAATCGATACCTATTTCGGTATATGTTCATTTTTGGTTCAAACTAGACCGGTAGGTCGCTTATGTTATTTGGGGGCATTTCGGTACTTTTGTGGTCTTGGGATTTTCTAGAAGGTGTCCTTATCTCATATTAGACGTGTGGATCCGATGTTGAGGGTCATGACCTTCGAATCGATACCTATTTCGACATATGTTTATTTTCGGTTTAAATCAGACCGGGTGGATTGTTTGGGGTTATTTGGTGGCATTTCTATACTTTTTTGGGTTTGGTATTTTCTAAAAAGTGTCCTTGTCTCTTATTCGACGTGTGGATGCGATGTAGAGGGTTGTGACCTTCGAATCGATACCTATTTTGACATATGTTCATTTTTTATTTAAACCCGGACTGTGGGTCGCTTGGGGTTATTTGGCGGCATTTCGTATTTTTTGGGTTTGGTATTTTCTAAAAAGTGTCTTTATCTCTAATTAGACGTGTGGATGGAGGGTCATGACCTTCGAATCGATACCTATTTCGGCATATGTTCATTTTCAGTTTAAACCAGACCGAGTGGGTCGTTTTGGTTATATGGGGGCATTTATGTACTTTTTTGGCCTTGGGATTTTCCAAAAGTTGTGCTTATCTTTTATTAGACGTGTGGATGTGATGTCGAGGGTCTTGACCTTCGAATCGATACGTATTTTGACATATGTTCATTTTCGGTTTAAACTAGACCGGGTGGTTCATTTGGGCTTATTTGACAGCATTTCTGTACTTTTTGGGGTTTGGTATTTTCTAAAAAGTGTCCGAATCTCTTGTTAGACGTGTGGATGCGATGTTGAGCATCGTGACCTTCGAATCAATACCTATTTCGGTATATGTTTATTTTCGGTTTAAACAAGACCTAGTGGGTCGTTTGGGGTTATTTGGGTTCATTTTTGTACTTTTTTGGGGTTGGGATTTTCTAAAAAGGGTCGTTATCTCTTATTAGATGTGTGGATACGTTGTTGAGGGCCGTGACCCATGAATCGATACCTATTTCGATATATGTTGATTTTCGATTTAAACCAGACTGGGTGGGTCGTTTGGGGTTATTTGGGGGCATTTCTATACTTTTTTGGTCTTGGGATTTTCTAAAAAGTGTCCTTATCTCTTATTAGACGTGTGGACGCGATGTTGAGGATTGTGACCTTCGAATCGGAACCTATTTTGACATATGTTCAATTTCGGTCTAAAACAGACTGGGTGGGTCGTTTTGGGTTATTTGGGGGCATTTCTGTACTTTTATGGGCTTGAGATTTTCTGAAAGTTGTCCTTATCTCTTATTAGACATTGGATGCGATGTTGAGGGTCGTGACCTTCGAATCGAAACCTATTTCGACTTATGTTCATTTTCGGTTTAAATCGGACCAGGTGGGTCGTTTGGCGTTGTTTGGGGGCATTTCTGTATTTTTTTGGGTTTGTATTTTTTTTTTTTTTTTATAAGTAGGATTTGTATTACTAAGAAAAGAAAAATGTACAAAGAAAGGCATCCTTTAAGAACCCAAAAACGGGGAAAAGGACCCTAAGCAAGATAGGACAGGCCCTATCCAACAGCAGGGAGAAAGAAAACCCCTAAGGATACATCCTATAATAGGTTACTAGCTCCTTATCTTTCTTTATGAGAATGGTCAGCTCCAGAGGGAAAGACTCAGGCTCCCAATAGGTTCCAGAGGGGTCAGTAGGGAGGGAAGCCATGAAATCTGCGGGCTGGTTCTGTTCTCTCCAAACATGAACTAATTCTTTAGACCTCAGCAGCCTAAACTTGGAGAGGATCTTACTTTTCAAAATAAGGATTTGCCAGGGCCCAGTGATCTGCCCATTCAAAATGTCGACGGCCAGCTTCGAATCCGACCTAACAGAAACATCATACAAACCCTTCTCGATACAAAGGGAAATTCCTTTGTAAATAGCCTTAAACTCCATGGACAGCACCGAAAGATCTTCCCCTAGACCAGCATAGGCAGCTATGGGGTCCCCACATCCATCACGAATGAGGCCCCCAAAACTTGCTTTGTCATCTGCAAGAGACCCATCACAATGGAGAGCAACCATATTCGGATTAGGGGCAAACCAAGAGCAGGCCTTTGGAATTCGAGCAGCCCAATGAACTTGAAGACCCCATTTGGCAGCAATATGAAGGTTGGCAGTAGTAGGGTCACCCACCAAAGAAATGGAAGATAATCTGCCAAGAACATCCCCGTTTATAGCCCCTATGATCTGGTCCTTAGGTCTGATTTTGTTCTGAAAATTCTGAAATTTCTCTCCACTGGATATGCTTGATTGTGGCACGAAAGCAAGCTTGGTGACCAGCCCCAACTTCCTGCTCTACCTGCGGCATATCTAACCGAGATGGCTGCATCAATGACATTGCTTGGCATGGTTCCATCATGAAAGCAAAGCTCATAAATAATTTTCCAAATGTCCGTAGAGAAGGGGCACCCAAAGAAAAGATGATTTTCGCTTCGGCAGCCCAAGACAAAACTCACAATGATGAGGAGCCGAATATGTCTATGAATGAGGTTGTCCCTTGTAGGGAGGGCATCCGAAAGGCATCTCCAAGCTATAAAGCAATGGGAATTAATCCCCCTTTCAAACCAAACAGCTTCACTCCAATCTGTACGGGCAGTTCTTGTGCGGACAGCATTCCAAGCTGATTTGGAAGTGAAATTACCCGAAGAGTTGCCAATCCAAACTGTCAAATCCGGAACCTCATCGTGAAATTTTTCAATGGTTGGAAGGGCCCTCCATATATCAATGAGGTTAAAAGATGTAGAGGGGCCAGGGTACCAATCTCCATCACGCACAATCTCCTTGACACACGCATGTCGGGCAGCAAGAGAGTAGGAGCCTGCGTCGTAGCATATCCTGCTACCAAATCTATTCAAGAGAACTCCAAATGGGTGCCAATTATCAAGCCAAAGCTTTGTAGCAGCCCCATCCCCAATGATAGTTTTGATAAGGGGAAGGGCTTTGTCCCTATACTTCAAAACTTTACGCCAGACCCAGGAGCAGTTATTGAGACCCTTGACTGTCCAAAGAGACTCTTGCTTTAAGTATCTTTGCTGAACCCACTTAACCCAAAGCCGATCCTGCTTGGAGGCAATCCACCAAATTTGCTTCATAATTCCAGCAATGTTCATTTCTTTGATCCGCTTGATTCCCAAACCTCCCTCTGATTTGGTTTACAGATCGCATCCCAAGAAATAAAGTGGGTCTTCCTTTGAAGAGAGGGACCTGACCAAAGGAAGTTAGAGAACATAGACTCCAGCTTGGTGATAACATTACCAGGAAGGCCGAAAATCCCGCCCAGTAAATGTAACTTCCTTGAAGAACTCAAGCTAAGAGTTGAAGACGACCAGCATAAGAGAGGAATCTAGCCTTCCACCCTTCCAACTTTCGACGAACCAAGTCCAAGATGGGGCTGCAATCTTTCATGGATAACCTGCCGGACACAAGAGGAACTCCAAGGTACCTAATAGGCAGCTTGGTTTCCGAAAAACCCGTTAAATCCAAAAGTTCCAGACTACTAGTTTGGGTAAGGCCCCCTAAAATAATAGAGGACTTAGATCTGTTAAGTTGAAGCCCGGAGAGGGCAGCAAACTCATCCAGACCCCCCAAACTAGCTAAAATAGAATCGCGGTTCCCCTTCACAAAAATCATAAGATCATCTGCAAAAATGAGGTGTGAAAGGTGAAATGATTTACAGCGGGGCAGCAGCTTAATCTGACCATCAATCTCAAGCCTTCGCATAATTCCAGTGAAGGCCTCCATAGCAAGGGTGAACAGATAGGGGGACAGTGGATCCCCTTGTCTAATCCCTCTCGCTCCATTGAAGAAACCAGCCGGGCTACCATTTATTAGGACAGAGAACATAGGAGTGGTTACACAGGCCTTCACCCACCCTATGAACTTATCAGAGAATCCCATTCTTCCCATCACATCAATCAAAAATTTCCTACTTAGAGAGTCGTAGGCCTTGTGAAGATCCACCTTCAAAACTGCAGTAGGGCTGGCAGCTTTTTGTTCGATACCTCGCACAATATCATGGCAAACAAGAATATTGTCAACAATAGACCTGCCCTTGATGAAAGCTGACTGATTATGGCTGACCACACTCCCAATAACATGCTGGATCCTATTGGAGAGGATTTTAGTAATAATCTTGTATAGGAGATTGCATAAAGCAATTGGCCGAAACCCCGCAAAAGTGGAGACATCCCCAGACTTCGGAACCAAAGTAATAAAGGTTGCATTAATAGAACGGGGCATGAAGGAGTTTGCAAAGAACCATTGGACAGCATGTGTTAGCTCCTCACCAATGACCTCCCACGAGTGCTTGTAAAAGCCAGCCCCGAAACCATCGGGCCCTGGGGCTTTAGAGTCTTTCAAACTAAACACAACTCTTTTAACCTCGTCTCCATTTACCTCCTTTCCAAGCTCCATATTCGAGATTCGAAACCACCCCCAAAAGGGGAATCGAGGGGGGCAAGAGCCCAAATCAGTGTAATCGACCCAACAGCTTCTTGTAGAAAAGAATAGCCTCTTCTTTGATATCCTTAGGGTTAGTGAGTGTATTTCCAGCCTGATCCATGACCTCCAAGATATGGTTTCTGTTTTGCCTACTTTGCATGGACTTGTGGAAAAAACTGTTGTTGCCATCTCCCAACTCAAGCCACCTAACCCTAGATTTCTCCTTAAGAAACCTTTCTTCCATTTGCAGCGCAGCCCACAACTTGCCTTTAGCTTCCTTCTCCAATACAACAAGGGAATCATCAAGGGGATAAAGAGAAAGGTCATACTGAATTAGGCCAAGATCATGTTCTGCATCCTTAACATTTTTGAAGACATCTCCGATACTCTCCTTATTCCAACATTTAAGCTCAGATTTTACATTCTTTAACTTTGCAGCAAATCTCAAGAAGGGGTTTAAGTTGACATTTATAGCCTTCAACCAGCCCCTTTTTACCACTTCATCATAGTCCTTGTGGTGAGTCCAAGCATCAAAAACCTGAACGGCTTAGGCCCGAGTTGAGATTGTCCAAAATATTGAGAGCAATCGGGCTATGGTCAGATATTCCCGGCATAGGAAGTTCGCTTCCGAGAAACGTAACTTGTCCAGCCAAGCACTATTAACAAGGACTCGATCTAATTTGCAGCAGATTCTACGAGTACCACTTTGGTTATTATTCCAAGTGAAAAACTCCCCTCTCCATTTCAAGTCAGCCAGGCCCGAATTGAAGATGCAGGAATTAAATTCATCAACCACCCCCTGATGGATAGCATCCCCTCCCATCTTCTCATTTTGGTGTCTAACCGTATTGAAATCTCCCATAACAGCCCAAGGTTCAACAACTCCTGAAGCAATGCCAGTTATCTCCCTCCAAAGTTCCATTCGACCTTCAAGAGAATTTAGCGCATATACAGCAGTACAAAGGAAGGACAAAGAAGTCCCAATAACAGAAATCCTCATGTGGATCAATTGAATAGTAGCCTTTAGAACGTCCACCTTAAGACAGCCCACATCCCAACCAACCCATATACGAGTATGGTGCTCCTGACTACAGTTATGACTAAACTTCCATCCCCTTTTCAGGTTTTGCAAAGTAGAATCAACATTCCCCTCCTTGATTTTTGTTTCTAGAAGAATTGCCATTTTATAATTGTTATCAGCTAGGGTCCTTTTCACACTCCTCCTCTTCTCTGGGGCATTCAAGCCTCGCACATTCCAACAAAGGCAGTTCATTGAGAACGTTGGAGGGGAGGGGGAGCTAGCTTCTTACCCCCAAAAGCCGAACCACTCTCATTTCCTTTTTGACTTGAACTTTGGCTAGGAACCACTTCAATACGTTGAGGTTTAAAAGAAGTCAACAGTCTCTTTTTCCCTATCTCCCTCAAAGCTCTCCCTTCCTTATCTGAGTTCAATGAAATTGCATGGTTAGGAATAGAGGGCATACCTTCTAAAAGTGGACCCCTTGGAATAGTGCTGCCCGAAATTTTCTTTCCCTTGGTGGATGTCTCTTTCAGATTAGATTGTTCTCCATTAGCTTTGTCACCATCCTCTAGGATTTGCAATAAGGATTCCCTAATAGGGCCCCCCCAATCTGTAGTTTCCAAAGTAGGTGCTGCCGCATTATCTCTTGCCATAATCATATCCTCCTCTCCCTCCCCAACTGCCACATACCCTTCCTTAGTATGGGCAAAGGTGGGATTATCAATCTCAACCAAATCACCTCCAGCCGTTACATCAATCTCTTTCCTTACATGGCTGTGAAGAATAATTGATTGAGGCACCAATTCCCCCTCCTCCTCACCTTCTTTATATGGGGGATCTCCAATATCTTGCTCACACTCTAAATCCTTCCCTAAAAGGACGTTGCATGAGTCAAAATCCAACATTAATTCAGTGGGGTCATAGGGAACTTCCTCCGTTAGATCCTCCAACAAAGCAAATGCATTGCGATGTACAATCTTCTTCCCCTTGTCAGCCAAATTCTTTGGGATTGAACTTGGTAACTTTTTTGAAATTCCAGCTGTCTTCTCCATAGAATGGGTAATGCTAGGATCCTCCACTAATTGAGCTTCCATATTTGTGGAGGACACAGTCCCACCAGATCTGCCATCTGTAATATTCTCAAAATTTGAAATTTGAACTTTCTGCCCAGCCCCTCCACCGTGCACGGCCTGAGTGCCACCACCACTAGTTGCTCCGGCCAGCTGAGGCCCCTTGCCGGACTTCACCCTCCACTCTTTTCGGTTGGACGTCATTTGCTTGCTAGAATTAACGCCACACTGCCCACTTGAGTGCCCAAAAACCTTACAACTGTTACACCGAGGAGGGCTCCATTCATATACAATTCTTTGGTAAAAGACCAGGCCATCATCATCATGAACCTCCACTTGATCCGGAAATTCATGGTTTGCTTCCATCTCAACACAAAACCGGGCATATGATAGTCGCTCTTGAGTCTTTGTCATCTTGTCTGTGGAAATCGGCTTGCCAAAGACGCTTGCAATTGAGCTCAAGGCCTCCACATTCCAAAAATGAAAAGGAAGGTTGGGGAGAGTGACCCAAACAGGGATGGAGTTCAATTCCACCTTTTCAAGCTTCATCCCTGGTTTCCAAGGCCGAAGGATTAGTGGTCTCCGTTGCACAGTCCAAGGCCCCCCTTCAAGAACTTTGGCCTTATCTTCCTCCAAATTGAAACGAAAAACAAAAAAACCACTATCAAGAAGATTAATATCCACATGACCAGATATGCACCATTGTTTCAGCAATACTTCCTTAACAAACAGAAAACTTGGCCTGCGACCAATGAAGTGCCCAAGAAGAGTGTTCTTCCATTTTAATAATTCTGCCCGTAACATAACTGAAGAACATTGAGCAACACGGTTGCCCCCAATAAAAGAAGGCTCAATAAAACTCAACTCCAGACCATCATTGTTTAAAGAACTAGAAGAAGATTGAAAGAGAGCTGCCCACGACACTCCCTTCTTCACAGGCCCGTCATTTTGAACCAGCCCCGAGCCAGCCACCACAGCACCACCACCCGAGGAGGAGGCCCCACCTCCAACACCACCACCTTTCGAACCTGAATCACAACAGCCTTCCACAGTACCCCTACCTTCCTCCTCCCTCGAAATGGGAAGAGGAGGAAGACCATCAGCCGAAGCTAATGGCCTGCTGGCCATCACCCAAAACAAGCACCAAGACCCTCACTCTCAAATCGCCAGAGCTTCTCTCTCCTCGTATTGATTCGGCTAAAAAGTGTCCTAATCTCTTATTAGATGTGTGGATGCGATGTTGAGCATCGTGACCT
>NW_025317840.1:0-26167 GCF_018873765.1 Telopea speciosissima
GGAACCTCGTTTCGCTATTGGGATACTGCAAGGTTGGGGAAGAACGGCTCTTGGTTTATGAGTATATGCGGTTTGGCAGCTTAGAAGACATTTTACATGATCGGAGAAAGGCTGGGATCAAGTTGAATTGGGCTGCAAGGAGAAAAATTGCCATTGGAGCTGCAAGAGGTTTGGCTTTTCTCCACCACAACTGCAACCCCCACATCATTCACAGGGACATGAAGTCAAGTAATGTCCTGCTTGATGACAACTTGGAAGCCCGGGTATCAGATTTTGGAATGGCAAGGCTAATGAGTGCAATGGATACCCACCTGAGTGTCAGCACACTTGCAGGCACCCCAGGTTATGTCCCACCTGAATACTACCAGAGCTTCAGATGCTCCACCAAAGGTGATGTTTACAGCTATGGTGTGGTCCTCCTTGAGCTACTAACTGGTAAGCAGCCAACAGACTCACCTGACTTTGGTGACAATAATCTAGTGGGTTGGGTGAAGCAGCATGCGAAGTTGAAAATAAGCGATGTCTTTGACCCTGAGCTCATGAAAGAGGATCCAAGCTTGGAGATGGAGCTACTACAACATTTAAGGGTTGCGTGTGCATGCTTGGATGATCGACCATGGCGACGACCCACAATGATACAAGTAATGGCACTGTTCAAGGAAATTCAAGCAGGGTCAGGCATTGATTCCTCCTCCACTGATGCCACCAAGGATGGCAGTTTCACAGCAGTGGAGATGAGCATAAAGGAGGCTCCAGAGCCATGCAAGGAGTAGCAGCAGATAGAATTAAGCATTTTTCAGAATCCAAATTGAAAGAAAGAAAAGAAAATTCTTTCAGAAGAAAGGTACCCAAATTTTCCCCCCTCCCAAATATCATTTTACTGGCATGGGTAGTCTTATTGTATCTTTATAATTCCCATCGATGTATGTATCATATCACTCCTTTTTCATTCTGTTAGAGAAGATCTCTCTCAGTTATGTCTATACTACACCTAGTTAATTTTCCCTAATTTTTCTTTTGTGGATTTTGTTAAGTGTATATGAATAGTTGCAACGGGTTCATGGGGTTTGATTTTCAGTTTTTTCAGTTTCTTTCTGGGAGATTGGTTTTTTGTCATATATATAATCATAAAAAGGAAATTCAAAATCTTAAAGAGGGTGGCTCGTGAATGTGAAACTTTGTGACTTCAGCGATGGTGACCAAGTAGTGAGTTCTTCTGGCTCTTTCTTTCTTGGGTTCGAGAGTGTTGGGCCTTATTGAGCTCTCTACTTTTCTCTCTTTTATTATGGTTTTTTTCCCGCTTATCTCTTTGTCTGTTTTGAATAGTTTTTTCCCCCTTAGGGGAAGCAGGTAACGCACCACCTGAAGTGAAGTTTCCTCCTACATTATTAATCTATCAATCTGGGCCGAATCCTTGAATTAGGAAACCACACTTATGCGTGATGCCTTTGCTTTAGTATTTTATAGCTGAATTGATCTTTCTGGTCAAAGATTCCTTTGAAATTAAGCTCATGATGCATGAATTCATGAAAAGAATGCTTAAACAATTTTAGATCTGGACCATCTAAGTAGGTCGTGGCCAGTACATATCATAGGGGAGAGAGAGAGGGTGTTGTCTGAGCAAGTGGCATATAGAGCACCAAATGACATGGAGTTAGGTATCAGTCTTGTATTGGCCGATACGTATTAATATTGCCAGTACCCGATACTGATACTGATACTGATCAAGAGTATCGGCCAAATAGTGATTTGTTTTTTAATATGTACCTGATATCAGCACGATATGACCCGATGTCAGTCGATCCATATCGTATCAGTATGGGCATCATTACTTGGTTTGTTAATTCCAAGTAATTCCATGGAGCTATATATGCCATTCCCCTCTGTGCAAGTGTCCTGTCTAATTGTATCCATTGCCTTCAGTAACAAGCAATAGAGTCCATTACTTTTCTAGTTTAGTGTATATATTATGATCTGTCTAGCTTTCGTTTTATTTCATATTGTGAGAGACTTTGATTGAAGTCTCTCTCACTCTATCTTCGCCAAAGCCCAAATTTCTTTATTCCTTTCCTTCCCTTCACTCCTTGCCATCTCCATTAAATGAGTGAAGAAGAAGAAGAGGAATGGACATAAAAACGCTGACCACCATAAATTATTGGAAATCTTAATCTATACACAAAGATGGAAATAGCTTTCCTTTTTTACTTTTCCCAATAATATTAATAATTGGATAGGGAAGCAAGCAAACAAGAAGGGAAGAAGAGTACTTGTTTAAAGAGCCAATCCATTGGTTCTGCGGTGGAGACACGCTCAGCTACAGCTTTCACAGTCACACACACAACAAAGACAAACGAGCCCAGGACAGGAGGCGTGGGCGTGGGAAGAGGGTGGGGGAAGTGGGATCTACAGAGTCTTCAATTCAAACATTTGGTGGGCGTACGGATAGTAGTAGCGTGGTGCTGTCCGGGGGGTTACCCTACAACGTCATCTTCCATTGCTGGCATTTGTCCAGATCCATCCACGTGTAAGGATAATCCCCCGTTTACGTGGTGGCTTCATATCACATCACACTAGTATCCATCTCAGCTGCCACGGTGGAAGATTTTCTATCTTTGGGTCTGATGGACATTACCACTCCACCAAACGCATCCCTTAAAAAAGAGTAAAATTTGCTGCTTCAGCTTCTTCAGTGCTTCACTGTGATCTGTAATTAACTATTGGAAAAAAAACCATACCCGTAAGAGTGCAGATTCAAATATGCATCCTTTCACAGCTCCTTCCAATCGCATTTCTCCCGAGATGAAAGAAAAGATAGGCAATTTCTAATGAATTGTGGAACCCGTATAGATATTTTCTCTTCTATTCTATTCATGGATTTAGTAATCTATATTGAATGGCATATCGGTCTCAATCAATACCAATCTGTATTGATCCATCGTTTTGGAATCGACTAGAAATCTGTAAATATTGATATGCCATCGTAAATTTCTACTGATCTCGAACCTCCTTCATTACATTTGGAATATCCTGAATCAATTGGCTTATTTGGCCTTTCTGATATCGATCTTTTAAACCATGATTTTGATACCATTCTTCAAATTCTCCTTGGTAAATTGGTAGGGGGTTAGGAGATGAGAATTTGAGACGGTAGAGAATGGAACACACACCTTAGTTGTTGTGGTACACACGTGCCACAGTACATGTGCGGATAAGATTTCTTGTGAGGAGGGGTAGGGTAGCAGACAAGGAAGAAGCAGTGTATCATGTATGGGGGCAAGAGGGGCAGGCGAAATAATCGAGGGGTAAGTGGGCCCCGCAACCTTAGTTGGCCGATATGCCCACGTGCGATAACGAAGGCAGTGGGGCCCTCTTGCCGGACTGCGTACCGGATAAGGACGAAAGTCACGAAACCCACCAAATTAAACAAAAGCGACGGCTCAGATTTCTTCAATATTTTTTGGGGGGTTTGGAATTCCGTCCTTCAATTTTAAATTAAAACCCCACATTTTTTAACGAATTTAGCCCAGATTCCGAGAGTCGAAGTCACGCTCTGCGGTTTACGAGTCTAAATGGCCACAGGCCACGCGCTTTGGTGGTAGTTTTTTATAGCTTTCAATTTAATTAAGTTTTGGGGAAAGTTTTTGTTAAATTTTTTTTTTTTTTGGGTTGTTTAGTCAAATAGTCGTCCTTGAAATCCGGGTTTGAAAGTGCGGGTCACGAGGGTCCACGTGGTCCTTATCTCCCGATTACCCGGTTCTGCGTTGGAACACACACACCAAACCTCAACCTTCATTTTTGGGGTCTATATGTATATGGGTCCTTTATTATTCCTACTCTTCTAACTGTCTTTTAGGGGTGTCAATTGATCGGGTTCGATCGATTTTGGTCCGGCTCAAGTGTTTAATTGGTTTCATCAATTTAAGGCATCTATTGTTATCGACTGTTTAAGTAATTGCGCCTTCTAGGTCAGGGTATGGACATGTTTCTATTCATGGTAATTGAGTTAATTGATTAACCAGGCTATAAACATTCGGTTAATGGTATCGATCAATCTTGGTTAATCGATCTTGCCCAATTGGGTCAGTTGGTACAGGCTAGCATTTGAAACTTTAACCGTCAGTATGTCTAATGAAGTGTAACTTTTCACTATTTGTCACTTAACAATACATGGATTCCTCCATAGAATAGATGATGTCACCTATTTATCAAATTTTAGTCCAAAATAAGTGAAGAAAATGATTCAAACTCTGATCAAATTTTAGCTAAATTACAAAAGTAACATCATATAAAAATGAATATAAATACAAAACGACATATTAGATGTGTGTTTGGTCATCCCGCATAAAACTTATCCTTTGTACCATCCTATGGTAAATAGTGAAGCATTAGACTTTAATAGGCATAGTGACATCTAGATTTTTTCTATTAATTTATATATTTCTCATCCCAAGTTTATTTAGTCCATAATTAAGTCGATTTGACTCTTTTAAGTATTAGTTCTTAGCTGCTCCCCTATGAGGCCTACATTAGTACCAAAAAAAATTTTTAAATAATTTTGAAGTACGTGTTTTGTGTAGTAAAGTAATGTAGTTCTTCATGTGGGCCTCGCGTGTTTATCTTTCCTTTATCCTCTTTTCTCCCTTAAAAAATGATCCTTAATTAGTGATTCCATGACTAAGCTTTGTCATTATTAGGGAGAATCAAATAAAAAGAATGCATGCATGGAACTAATAACACATAAACTTAAGTTGCTAATGTAATGATATAAGATAAGATTTAAACTTTTTTTTTTTTTTTTTTTTTTTTTTGGTAGAAGATAAGATTCAAACTTTGGTATATGGGAAGGTTAGACTAGGGGAAGGCTTCTTCATGGGAAGGATGGGATTTGATCGGCTTGGGCCTATTAGGTTGATTCTTGTTGGGGTCATGCAATTTGATCAGCTCTTCCATGACACACACGCACACATTTCATGTACAAATTCTGAGGATCAGACTAATTTATTTTGTGGATAAGAGAATACTACCTGGGCCTCTAGAGCCTGCACGTGCGCTCTAATCAATGGAAATGCCTACGCAAGCATCGATTGGGTGAGAATTTTGTCTTTTCATGGGTAGAGTGGTACTTTCCATTGGGCCAAGGCAGAATTGTGTCTAGACACAGGAGCTACGTTGGTAATGCGACCACTCTTCCCTCCCTCCCCCCTCCCCCTCTCCCCCTCCCTTTTTTTTTCCTATTGAAACCGAAACCCAGCTCCTTTTGGTCGCAAGGTAAATTAGGAAAAACAGGGAAGGGAATGGTTGTGTGGAATATTTGTATTTGTTACAAAATATATTTTACATCTGAAGAAAATATTTGTATTTCTCTTGCAATCAAAACACCCAAAATATATTTTTTCCTGACACTTTATAAGAAAATATTTTCATTTTCCTTGCGACCAAACAGAACTTAAACATATCAAAGGAGGGTTATTGTCCTTGATGCAAAATTTCCACCATGAGCCCAAGTTTCTTCCACGTCTCTCTCTCTTTCTCTCTTTGGATTTATTTTACGTGCTTGCAGATGGTCAAAAGATAATTAAGTTGCTGTCCTTCAAGGCTCCAACCACCTAACCCAACTCAGTTTCAACCACCACCATGACCAAATGAATTTTGAACAGTTTACTTCAATGGATCCAGATCTTGTATGACGCAGCTGTCCGTCCTGCCTGTACTGTACAGACATAGGGCTGCACGCAAAGACCATCTTACCCTTGCCCGAGTGCCTTGTCCGAATGGAGATAAGGCGGTCTTTGCGCATGGCACTGTGTCTGTGCGGCACAGGCAGGACAGGCAGCAGGACAGGCAGCTGCACCGTAGACGATCTGGATCCTACTTCAATGGTGTGTGTGTGTTTGTTGGGGGAGAGGGGGGGTTTGCGGGATGGGGGTGGGAAGGCGGAGAGTGAGGGCCTGCTGGAGAGGGAGGGAGAAGGAAGAGAAGCTGGGAGGGAAGTGGTGGTTAGAGAGGATTTTTTTTCTCATTTTTCAAATCTATTTTTATTTTTTCCAACGATCCCAAAAACGATCAAATGAAGCTCAGGTTCTTTCTAGGTGTCACTATGCCTAGTGAAGTACAATGTTTCACTATTTGTCATTTGCTAGTATAAGTTATTCTACGTGATATAGGACCCCCCATATATATCTCAATGATTACATTTTTGTCCAAAGTAAGCATGGAAAGTTGCTCAAGATCAGATTCAAAGTTTTATAAAATTACCAAAATGCCATTTGATGGAGATGTATATATAATCCAAAATGCCATCTTTTGTAATTTAAGTTACTTTCTCTATTCATTTTAAGTTGACGCTCTATCAATAAGGGATCTGGATCCTCTACTGCCTTACTGCCCGGCAGGACCGTGCTGCCTAGACACAGCGTTACACGCAAAGACCGCCTTACCCCCACTCGGGTAAGGCACTTGGGCAGGGGTAAGGCAGACATTGCACACAGCGCCGTGTCTGGACAGCACGGTCCTGTCGGGCAGCTCGGCAGTAGAGGATCCAAATCCATCAATAAGATGCTTGCCTAGTCCTCTAGCACATGGATGGATCCAGATCCTCTACTACCGAGCTGCCCGGTAGAACGTTACTGTCGAGACACAGCAAGGCGGGGAATGACTGCCTTACCCCTGCTTGAGCACCTTGCCCGAGCAGGGGTAAGACGATCATTCACTGCTTCATTGTGTCTTGGCAACACGATCCTATAAGGCAATTCAACAGGAGAGGATCCAAATTGCACATGGATTAATCCATGTACTACCATGTGACAAATAGTGAAGCGTCATAATTCACAAGACGTAACGATAGGAAAGAAAACCCTATTTATTTCTTTTCTAGGAATGAAAAGACAAATTATAGAAAAAGGCTCTTCTTTCAGGTGAGAAAGAGAGGACTTTGTTTTATATATATATATTGCTTTTGCTATACACAAAACAAAATGGAATGACTAACATTAGTAGTATTATGATGGTGGTCTTGTGGGCTTCTCTAAGAAAGAAAGAAAGAAAGGCATTTTGATTTTGTTAGTACAGCTTTTTTGCTTTTGTTGTACACAAAACAAAATGGAATGAAGAACATTAGTAGAGCATTATGATGGTGATCTTGTTGGGCTTTCTAAGAAAGTCATTTTGATTATCTTTTGTACAGCTTTTTAGTTTCCATTCTTTCTATGTTTTCTAGTTTTCATAGAATGATGATGATGCTTCCATTGATTTTATATATCTTTTTGGCAAAACCAAGTGTAGTGGTGATAGGTATGTGATCCCCTCGTGCGGGTGTTTTATCATTACACCATGTTGAGACTTTAGAAAACTTAAGAGAGAGAGTGAGAGACTGTTTCAGTAAAATACAAAAATAAATAAACAGTATTATGCCTTAATCATTCTTATCTATTGCTTAACCTCGAATTTTGTCACTAAGCATGCACATATACATGTCAGTGTGATTTTTCTAGGTTTCACCTACCCACATACCCGGACCATAATTATGTTTATTGGGTTTTTGTCTTCTTGGGCATGGGGCTGGGTCTAGGTCTGGGTCTGGGTCTGGCCCAAATATGATAATACTTCGTAATAGAGCTAACCCTGGGTCAAGGTGTATCAGTATCGTATTAGCCGTACCCGATTTCAATATAGATTGGGAGTATTGGCCAAAAAACGATTCCTTTTTTGGAGTTTTGCTCGATTTGAACCCAATACAGATGGATGTGATCCGATCCATATCAGTATCAATGGTGACCAATACCGGTACCTATAACCATGGAGCAAGCAAACCCTCCAAATATTGTGTAAATTCAGGGTTTTAATAAAAACTTGGATCTAGTTTCTCTTCAGTTATGGAGAGAATCTCTTTAATCATGGGAACTGACCCTCTGATATAAGGGTGGAAGAATCTCTTCACCTTAGTGATTCTGCCTCTGAAATAGTCAATCGTGAATGTCATCACTAATAATTAACTCCCATCCCTTAGGTCCCATTTGTTTAGAGGGAAAGGTGGGATTTGGGATTGCTGGGAAGATGGGACCCACATGTTGGTGGGTGGGGTTTGTTGGAATGAAAATGTTGATGGAACTATGGACAAAGTAGGGGTGGGATTTTGAAGTGCCACATCAGCAAATAAAACATTTAATGATCTTCCATGAGCTTTTTTTAGGTTGGGGTGGGATTGTGAAGGATCACATCAGTATTTTCCCACCCTAATTCTCCCAAGTCCTAACCCACCTAAGTGAGGCTTAATCCCCTCTAAACAAACAGGGCCTTACTGGGAAAAACCATCAATATCCAATCAGATATAGGTCACATAAATGAAGAGAAACTGGTTCGATTAAGGATTAATACTACTAATGTTTATGATGTAGATCACATCCTTAAACTATTCAAACGCTTGCCACAAACGAGGGCTTAAAGTATTCCAAGAAGGTTGCCCTGATCAGCCATGAGGAAAACTTGCACTGCCTATGTGAAACCTAACACGATGCAGAGAATAATGGAAATCGCAAACACAATCACACAATGCGCACAAAGATTTACATGGTTCGGCAAGGTTGCCTACGTCCATGGTGAGATGAGATCTATTTCACTATCAATGGAGAATTGGGTTACAGTCGCTCGTTTCTCACACCTCTCTCAGATTTTTCAATACTGAAAAAAAAACACACTGTAGATTTTTTTAGCGAAAACCCTATACAAGAAATTTATCGAAATACCCATATAGTCTTTAAAACATCAACAGCCTAACCATGAATACCACAAAAGAAATAGTTGAAACCCAAGACTATTTGAATCTTGTCAACCCTAATGAGAGCAAAGTTCCTTAGTGCAATGGAATCCATTTTTTAACCGCAGTGTCTATTCTTTGGAATCCATTATTTGGGATCAAGTCAGAAATAATCTCTCCACGAAAGAAGGGTAAAGCTGCGTACATCCATACTCTACAATGGTGCAAACCTCGTACATTAAGTACACCCTCTTTTAATCTGTTCTTGGGTTCCTCTTGATTACCTAAGGAGTCATATTTCCCATCTTTTTGAGAGTTTGAAGGCAGAGACTTCCATTTTTTACTTTTATTTTTTGCTGGGCAAAAATTTATTAAAAAACTAAGAAAGGTAAAGGTTAACAACAATATCCGTCACATCCCATGCATTTGATTAGGCCTAGCTATTAGTGCAAGTTTATGGACAATGTAAATACAGTTCCGATCCATCATTTTAATAAAAACCGAAAGAAATTTGATTAGGTCAGTTTGAATGTAAAAAAGTATTAGAGTAGAGATTCCCTGGCCATGGATGTAATTCCAACTGAAGCAACCAATTGACCATCTGCCTCGAATCCATCCAAATTTCTACTGTCTTCCCATTGGTAATGCACCAACTGTTCCTTGCTTGATCCCTTCCTTGAGCCGGGGTGATCTTGTATGAGGAAAATTTATATGGGCAGAAACAATTTGTTTGTTAAGAGATACTAATAGCTGCCCAAACCACTTTTATGTGTGGATGTGAAAGGTCCCGGCTGAGATTATAGTGCAAGTAACCTCGGGTTGTGAGAAAGGGTAGAATTCCATTGGTGGAGGTGACAGGGGTTTGGAGAAGGTCATAGGCTCAGATTGGATGGGTAGAGAGATCGGTCATTGACCCAACAATTGATGACTTTGGATGTGTGAAACTATAACACTCAATTTGTCCAAAAAAAACAACTATGGAAAAAGTGGTGTGTTGGGTTTTTAGGTTACATTAAGACACATTGATTATTGGGCTCATAAATAGGTTAATCATTCCATGTGTTATAAATCTGATACAAAAAGGAGAGGACAGAAAGATGGCCTGAGCCGAATGAGATCGTTCTGTCCTTAAAACAGTATTTGCACCATCTTATTCTTGCAAAGGATTACAGCAAACCTGCCTCCCAAGATAAATCAGGCTAGCCGATTACTGGTTGCAGTGATAATAATCACTTGAAGCTATCCAGAGAGCTTTTGTTTTTTGTTGTATATAACTGAGAGATTTGTGGCCCACTTATAGGCCCACAGGGCCTGTTCGGATGGGTCACACCCATAGGTTCATATGGCTGTTATGATGGATCATGACCATTGAGCTTTCATGGCTGTACGGATGGGCTACAACCAGTGGGCTCAATGATTGCGCCAAGGGTTGCACCTCCATTTTGACCAGCATCCTATCCAACGGTTAGATCCTAAGCACCCCTTTGATCAGACACGATCCAATGGTTGAAACCTAACAATCGTACTGGATCATAGACCGTTGATCTCAAAAAGATTTAGGCGCATAATGCGCACGTGCGAAGTGCAAAGTGCGCCATCAAGGCGCCACATTGTGCCCCACGTACGCATACGCGCTCAGACGATCACCGTCCTCGTTCGCAAGCGTATCGTACAATCCTTTCCAAACATAACATGCAATAATAGCTCACAAACACATATAAACCAAAGGAAAAGGAAACACTTCTCCCACATCTATTATTTGAAAAATTCCAACACTATGTTTTAAGTCAAGGGTATTTCATACCTAACACATTATGAAAATGTGTTAGGATCAGGTAAATATTATCTATTCAATCCAAGATCTCCACAGCCATCACTTGTCATTATTATCTATTTCTATTCACGGGAGATTCAAAAGAAAGACCGTGGAAAGCTATTAGGAAGCTTTAAAAACTTTGGAATCGACTTCATTTATCAGCCAAAAAGATATGGATCTTATTTACTATTTATTCATTGTCTTCCAAATCTGTATGGGATATTATATGAATGAAGTGTGATAGTAATCACAACATTCTGAGCTGCCGAGTAGGGTATGCTAGGACCTCCCTCATCTCTCTCATGAAATGACCTCACTACCCTTTTTTCTATGATACCATTATATTGCACCTCATTGGTGTCTCCCTATGTCACTTGCTCAGAGATCTCTTCCAAGAAAATATGACACTAAATTACTTTGGTGGTATAATTTTCTTCTTTCGTACCATTTAAGTATAATCACTATCAATGACCCGGAGAAGATGATGTGCATAGTTAAAAAGTCTCGGTTGTGTAAATAAGGTGAGTCACTTGTACGGAAAGAGACCCCTTTTTAGCTAGACCCAATCGCCTCCATTGACAAGCAGAATTTAGGTGTCATTGGCCAATGCAGCATGCATCACCCATGACGAAGCCTCCATTCCTGCATTAGAAACAAACCATAACCAGTTTATGGAATCCGGCAATGGCTGGATGGATCTCTTGAGGGCCGAGTCAAAGACTGTACATGGTTGTATAAGAGGATTCTATTCAATAAGAAAGAGAGATAAGAGAAGAGATAGCACACCACAATTTAACCTGATTCATTTCAGTTTGAACCTACGTCCACAAGAATAATTTTCACTTCTGTAGTTACAAGGACAAGATTCTCCCTTCTTATAGAGAAGGCGAGAATCAATGGATTAGGATATGATTGATTAATACAAGGAACAAGAGTGAATAGGAAACAATTAAGTAAGCTTGGAATGAAGAAAAAGAAAGAAAGAAAGAAAGAAAGAAAGAAAGAAAGAAAGCCATTTGAGAGAGGGAGAAGATTTTGATTTACGACACTTTATCCTCTCCCATAGTTATCTCTTCTTATCTTTAAATGTATTTCCTTCTTTATTGGATTTGAAATTCTCCAAAATTGATTCTTTTGAATCATATCCTCTTATAGATTGGAACTTGGAAGCAACTAACTCAATAAAGAGTGCTTGTTCAGGGCGCTCAAGTCTCAAGAATTTCTAATATTTTAATTGAGAAGAATACATTAAGAGTCTAGTAAGGATCAAAGGGTATTCTGAGTTCTGATTCGTATCTAGCAAATAGTTATTGGCCGGACTGCGTGAAAGGGTCATCGCATATCAAATTCACACTATCCAGTAAATACATGAAGGGAAGTGATTTACTATGAAAATTGGCAGATGCCATTCACCATTAGGATTGCAACTTGGGGACGCTGGGCTAGGTGTTTGAAAACCTAGGCCTAGCCCAAGGTTACTAACCAGCACTAATCCCGAAATAGCACTTCTTGGGGCAAGGTCGTAATCCTGCCAAGCTGGTCTCGGATCAACTCAACCCTGCCAGGTAGAAAATGTTTACAATGATTATTATCTGGGTTTGAAGTGTAGAAGGAAAACACAGGCCTCACCGTCACAAATTGAGATCAAGTATCTTGAAAATCTAGTTATCAGAACAATTAATGAGACAAATATAAGCGGTCACAAATCACAATCATTAACAAGCAAATATTGTCCCATAACAATTTGAAACTAGAGAAGCTGTTCAGCACAAGGTTAAATCAAGGTATCTGTATCTGCAGTATCGGGCCACATCGTATTGCTTTGTCAATAATTTCATATAATATTATTTTTTAGAACCTTTTACCCTAGATACATACCGTTTCACCAATCCGGTCAAAACACAGTATCGGCTGATCTAATACCGAACTTAGCACCATGGTTCAGCATGCTGGACAACTATTAATGTTCCCACGACTGACACAGTAGCTTAGTCATGCGATAGCCAGCATTTGGACCCCGAACCTCTCCAACATAAATCCGATGGCTGGGCAGTTCTTTGGATGCATGCTCCAGTGTTTCCAGCCATCAGATGCGTGCTGGAGATTATCCCCTTCCCCTACATTTACCAAAGTAGACCACTGCTCACAGAAGAGTTAAAAAGAACATCAGTACCTCGTGTTCCTTAAGGCTCACATTACCTGTTACCAATTGGATCCCAAAGGAAATGCGGAAGTAAAGAGTCTCTGTCACCAAGAACGTAAGAATTCAGATTAACTTGAATCCAGCAATCAGAACAGCTTACACAGGAGAATTCAGTTACACTGGCCAAAGAACTGGCAACAGAGAAGAGCGAGGGGGAATCCCTCTCTAGTCTATCATACTTGAGGGGAGACTGCACAGGGAGGCATATTGAAACAATGAACACTTCGTTCGACTTTACAACTTAAACCCAATTTTCAGCTTCTATTCAACATGTGAAGGAAAATTCCAAGATCGAAAATGTAATTAAGAATCTTAACAAGATTTGATTAGCAATCCACATCATATAATATCTAATACTCAATTTAGCATCCATACATTGCTCCAAAAGAAATTTTAAAAACCACGTCCATAAAGTCTCAGCTTCAAAATTTTGTAACAGAACACTCACCTGATAATCTAGAAATTCAAAAATCTAAGACAGAAGCTTAACGCTTCTTAGAGACACCAACAGTCTTCCCCCTACGACCTGTAGTCTTGGTGTGCTGACCACGGACACGGAGGCCCCAGTAGTGCCTCAGACCACGATGGTTCCTAAACAACAGCAGACAGCAGATCTGTCAGCATCAAATCCTTGAATGCAAAAGTAGAAAAAACAACTAGAGAATCCCCTCGATAGTTCCAAAAAATTGTTTGGAGATTTACTTGACAAAAAATGTAATATCTTTTGGCAGTATCTTTTTGCTTCCAATAAAAATCTTTTGTACTCTCTTTTTAAGCACCTAATTTGATCCTATTAACAATAAACTTGGCAAGTGCTGGTTGGGGAAAAAACACAACAATGAGATGCTTCAGTATGTCATCTATTACAACCTAGAAATAATGATTCCAGATCAAAATTCAGTCCATGCAAAACAATCAGATCCAAGCACATTTACACAAATGTAATTGCCATTGAAAGACATTTAAAATTGTGTATACAAGGTAGCTTAACAATTATTTAAATCCCCCTGAGTCACTTCAGTCATGATTTGTTGTGCTTTTTAATTTATTGAATAAGAAAAGAATTAGCTATATCACCACAAACTCCCAGAGCCATTAAGACATTACTTCAGCTCAATGGGGAAAACAGAAGTGAAGCACTAGAACTATCCTCACATACACAAGCAGCTCAACCAAAAGCAAGTTAACCAATCTCAATGGCTCATACCTTCCATCCCCACCATCATTTAACAAGTAGTTAATCCATCAATTCAATATCTCCATTTCTTTCTCGCTGGTACCTAATCTTTGAATAAAACTCACCATGGCAAAAGAAAGACCTAATGGTTTCTTCTCTTCCTGTTCCTTTAATGTTAATTCTGATAAACCCAGAAGTTTGATAACCAGTTCAATATCGTCCATATTGTCTTTAACCTTACTGACAATCAGATTTTCAATGTGTGGTCAGAGGTGAGCCTTCCTGGATCAGAAGGAAATCAAGGAACTGTGAGAAGATATCTCAAGGATGATCACTGTCTTGACGGTTCAAGCTACTGTTGGCGGTTATTGTAGTTGAGAAAAGTGGGGCACCCCAAAAGATCAGTTGATGATGTAGAACAAAATCAGGGTTATGTGAAATGAATCTTGTGATTTCAGTTTCTGCTCAACCTACTTAAGAGAGTAGAAGAAACTACAGTGCAGAGAAGGTTGTCGCATACTCGCATCTTCAGCATTCAGCAATACCAACAGAAATGAAGGTTGCTCACCTGGTCTCCCTATCTTTGACTATAATTCTTGATATTATGATTTTAAAAAGTTTTCAAATTCCTTCACAGTAATACATGATTGAAATTTTCAGCCGATTACATTTATCATCCATCTTGATCAAGACCAGAAGTAGATCTAATCACTGTTAAAATAAATAGGGTTACCTTTAATGACCTCTTGAATTCTCAAATACTGACTTCTATTACCTAACCTTAATTTCTCATTTCTCAGTTTCCCAAATTAGTAACTAGGACTTCACCATAGAATGATCTTCAGCTCTCATTCTTGATATTAAGATTTCAATTCATGGTCCCCCAAAAAATGGATTGCACCCAAAATTTAGTAAGACTGCCACTAATGCATATACTATTTTTCAACTATTCCTCTAAAACACATTTAACAGACAATGAATTGCAAGATGTTCCACTTCAAGGGCAACCAAGCTAAATAAGCTTCTTTGTTCCAACTTCCAAGATCCAAATATACAAAAAAGCAATCATGAAATCATCCATGCAACAATATCATCTTGAGGCCTCAAAGGCTCTTAACAGTTAACACTAAGAAACAAAGGGATTAGTTTAAAAATGCTTCCTTCAATTAATGATGGTTTATTGTTAGGTCAGGATAAAAGCTTTTCAAAAGTAAATGATGCAATACAAAATAAAGTTGATCAAACAGCCATAACCACATATAAAGTAGTCTAGTGTGGGAAAAATAATTGCATATTGCATTTGAAATAATACATTTATCATATTAGTCCGTATTTCTTAGAGGATAAAACATCACCATAATGCTCCCAAGTTAAACCACCAGAGATGCAATAAGTTAATGAATCCTAGGATAATAACCCATTTCAATCTTCCAGGAAATTTTGCATATAAAGAAAATCAATAAAAACCAAATAAGAAATTACCTGATCTTCTTCAATCGTTCCAAATCATCTCTCAACTTCATATCCAATGCGTTAGACACAACCTGTGAATACCTCCCATCCTTGTAATCCTTCTTCCTGTTCAAAAACCAGTCCGGGATTTTGAACTGTCTAGGGTTGGCGACAATCACCATGAGGTTCTCCAGCTCCTGCGCGGTTAATTCACCAGCCCTAACAACACAAGAACACCATTTCAATGTTAAACAAAGATAAGCTAATAAATCAAACGAAACAAGAAATATTGCGTTTAAGTACTACTCATCACCCTAGTGAGGTAGGACTGTAACAAAAATTTGAGTTAAATAAGTACCGTTGGAAGAAGTAAAACTCATTCAGAATTCACCTAACAAAGAAGTAGAGAGAGAGGGAGAAGCATTTCCAAAAAGACAAGAAGATAAATCAAAGCGTACGTGAAAAGTCATGAGAACAAATAAAATTTACAAAATTCCTCAATTTGCACAGGAAAAGGGGAAACAGAACAAACAAGATCGCAACCTCTTGTTCATGTCGACGTCGGCCTTCTTGCAGACGATGTTGGCGAATCGTCTCCCAATACCTTTGATGGAGGTCATGGCGAACATGATCTTCTGCTTTCCGTCGACATTGGTGTTCAGAACACGGAGAATATGTTGGAAATCTTCGTTTGCAATCAGAGACTGAGATACATATCAGAAGAGATCAGATCCGGTTAACAAATCCGCAGCTTCAATTATACCAAAATACACAAATACTTGTCTCTGAAAGATGCAAAGAGATGAACAAACAAAAAAAATTAAACTGAGTGAAAGATCGAACGCGTGAAATACCATTGTGATGGAGGAGGGCTTGCAGGATGAGTGGAGCGAAGGTAAGCGAGTCGCGCGAAATCACAGAAAGCCAAAGACCTCGAAAGCTCGACACTAGGGTTTTGGCGTATTTATAAGTGTATTGGGTACTAGGCGCTTACGCTCATTCGCAGCTTTGGTTAGGGTTTTATAATATTTCGAGACTAAATTACCCTCCGTAAGTTCCCTAACGGCGACTATATCCCGATATAAGGGCAAACCAGATGGGTCGGGCGGTCGGTCGGATCTGGATTCTCAAGTCAACGATTTGGCTTTTATTTATTTTTGGGTAATTAGGGCGAGGGGAGGACGACGGTTCAAGGTATCGGCTGATCCCCGATAGCGATATGATATCAATTACATAGCGGTGGTATTTGTGGGATTAAAATCCTCTACAATGCGAGCATCTTGTGGTGCAGTACAGTGCGGGCCTCTGTGCTCGACTCATGGAAGAGGCTTCATCCAACGGTGCGAACTTGATGTAAGACATTTTTTTTTCTTTCTTCTCGAGCTCAACACCATTGGATGTCACATCTTCCATGTGTCAAGCTCTCAGGCCTGCAGTGCAGTGTATCGCAAGATTACGGCACTATAAAGGAATTTTTTCGTATTAGTGTAGGCAAGGTTAAAACTTAAAAGGGTTTAAAAAACCAAGATATTGAAATTTTGAGCGGCAAAATTGTCCAATTAGACATCATATCGATATTATATGGGTACGGTTATCAATACATAAGACTAGGGGTGTCAATCAGTCGGTTCGGTCCAAGTTTGGGCCAGTTTTTCCGATTTCGGTGTGGCTTTTAGGGAAATCAAAACCGAACCAATAAGGACTTTTCAATTTTGGCTTGATCTCGATTTCGGTGCTGGTTGGTTTCGTATCAGTTTCAGTTTATGATAATGGATTGATAAAGGTTTGGATTCAGTTCGATACCGGGTTTTTGAAAACGGGCTGGGTTTATTTGTGTCTATTTTCTTCCCTTTCTCTTTTCAATTACATTAAATATTTCATTAACCCCACACTCAGAAAGGAGATCAATGGAAGAAGCATTGTTACAAATCAATTTCCATATTTTCATACCCTGATATTCATTGATTTGTAACAATTCCCCTTACAATCATAAATTTGCTCATTACTATTGAAATCAAATCAATTATTCATAACCTTATACTCAATGATTTTTTTATTGGTTTCATTCGGTTCAGTTTTCGATTTGTTATTGGTCGGTTCGGTGTGATTCGATTTTCAACCGGTCCAGTCATACCCTAGCCCAAAACCAAACCAATAAGTATCGGTTGGGTTCGATTTGGGTTTTTCAATCGATTTTGGTCGGTCCTAACAGTCTGGGCTAGGTTTTGACACCCTTACCGAAGACCATGAGGAGGACTGGGAGGTGCTAAGCAAGTTGACAAGGCATTTAGGCACTTAGAGGTGTCAAAATTTTGCCCGGTTTGATCGGTTCAGCTTTCCTTATCGGGTCAACTTCAATGTGAGCTTTTATGAAACTAGTAGGAATTGAAACTGATTGAAAACAAAGAACGATTGGAAACTAAACCGAACCAGATTAAATCTGGAAAAACCAATAAAAATATATTTTCCTATTTTATTTGGGAAAAAGATCTCTACCAAGTTGTGTGCAGTCCTTGCTCGCATGGCCTAAGTGGCTCTTGTGCCAAAACACAGAAGCAAATGAAAGTATCGCACAGCCACCATGGAAAGGAGAAAAATCCTAGCCATGAATATGCTGTGCACGCACTCCTATTGGCTAGCGATAAAGTGTAGGCTCTAGAAGGCCAGGTAGCAATCTCTTTCCCCACATAACCAAACTGAATTGAACCAATATGATAGTGACCGATAAGACTCGTTAACCCAACCGGATACAAACCCAAAACCAAAATCGAACATCACTTTATTGGGTCAAATTTAATTTGAGCCAATTGATACTAAGACCGGTTCAGTCTGAGCAAACTAGACCAAACCGACCAATCGACACCCCTAGCATTTATGATACTGATGGTGAAAATGGTTAACACATGAATCAAACTGGGTGATCCTGTACATATTTTGATATCAACCTTGGTCGAATTGTGGGTGTTTCTATTTCTTTTTTGTCATTTTGTAGTTTTCATCACAAACCCAGTTTCTCTTCAGCCATGTGTGTTGTGACTGATCTGAACCCTTTGATCAGCATGAGAAAAAGTTTACCATAGGTTCATGATGTCACAGGAGTCCAATCACCAAGGAAAGAGGAAAAGGAGATTGCTGAATGTTTATGACAACCCTAATCTCCTCAAACTGTTGCAGAACTCATTAATCCTTTTTGTCTGGGTAGACAACAAATTAATCCAGAAACAAAGGCTTGGAACTCACAAATGGATTCATCGCCGAAGCAATCTTGTCAATACCAATACCTTTACCTCCACCTGAAGAGTGTTATGTTTGGCCACTCATGGCTAAAGGTATCTTCACATCTTCACATCTTCACAGTCCCTTCGACTTATCGGTTGACTCATAGTGCTCATGAAGAGACAACTAATTCCATACGGTTTGAAGTCTGGCATCTCCCCACAACCCAAAAGATAGATCTTTCAATATTTGGAAACTATTGCTCGATATGGGGTTTTATCTATTCCAGTTGTTTTTTTGATAAGAGTTATCTATTCCAGTTACTTGTCCTTTATGCAGCTATTCCTTCCTACATCTTTGCATCCCAAGGGCTGGTACAAAGCCCTTTCGTTACTGTGGTATGGTTCCTTTGGTGCAATTACCTTTAACTCAATTTTAGAAATGAGCATTGCACGCCTCAATTAGTCGTTCACCTCCGTTTTAATTTTCAGAAATGAGCATTGCTGCATGGTCTCCCCCTCCTCTACATTTCATTAAGGTTAACACTGATGGATTATGTCTTGGATGTCTATGCCCTGCTGGTATTGGAGGTATCTTTTGTGATCAGGCTGGTCAGGTCATCATCTTCTATGGCTTTTCTGAATATGTTGTTATATCTTTTGCGCTGGTTGCGGAGGGAGGCCCTGGCGATTCGCAGGGCGTTGTGCTCACCAATCCAGGTCAGTAGTCTTCAATTTCTCTGGATTGAAAGTGATAATCTCAACCTAGTAAACATTTTGAATCAAGCCAATCAAGAAGTTCTTATGGTGAATCACCAATATTGTCAATGACTGTCGCATGCTGGCCTCTCAACTGCATTTTGTGATATTTTTTTCTCATGCCTATAGTGTAGACAGGTTAATTCAGTCGCTGATACTCTAGAGTCTGGCCAATCTTAGCACGAGCACCTTCTGTTACTTTGGGAGAATCATCAACCCCGCTCCTTTCTCTCCCACTTGTTAGTAGCCGACTGTACTGGGGTCGGCTTTCCCCGTTTTGCAAACAGGCTCTCAAGCCCTGGTTTCTTAATCAAGGAAATAATAATTAGGGAGAAAAATCGATACCTTGTCACATGCGGCGCAACCCCTGCATCCAGACATAGGGCCGCGTAAAATGACTGCCGCACCCCATAGACAGGCGAAAATCTCTAGAGATACAATGGTCATTTCACAGAGTCCTATGTCCGGCATACAAAAGTAATCTAACTTCTTGGCTGCTGCATAGGTAGTCAACAATTTGGAAAGATTACAAAGATCAGTTCCCCAACTGAGTTGTTCAATTGAGTAAAGATGGTTAAGAAAGATCCATTATTCCTCGATTTAAAGGTAAAAGAGGCCTATTGGACAGCTCACCCAAGGAAGCTTCACTATGAGATCAACCTAGTTGTGTCATCCTTCTTGGTTTTCATTGCTTACAACCGTTAACTCCTCAAAAACTTGACCTGTAAATGGAATTCTTAAGCTTTATTCTCATCCATGTGACCCATTCATTTTATGCTGAACTCAGGTAGATAATAGGGCTGAAAGGCTTCCTTGCTTTCTCTTTCCATGGTACATTCCAGAGGGATGCACGTGTGGTATTTGTGTCTCCGTCTCCAACATTGGAGTCTCCATTATGGGTTCTCTTCTACTGCTACTACTGTATGCGTGCTTCTGTAAGCTTCATTCTTACTCATAATATTTAAATAAAAAATCTTCAAATTTGGCTACGGCATGGAGAACTATGTTGCTGGTGCAGAATTAAATGCCGTATTCTTGCTGCTTTAAAGAAGATTTGCATAATGAGATCAATCTGAGAAGGGGATACGAAAGCAGAAACTTCCTTTACCTACTGTAATTGATGCTCCAAGCAAAAACTACTGCAAACAGTGAGGATGGAGCCTAAGGGCAAGGATACCGGACGAGTTACATCCCATCCACTGTTGCAAGTGTCATGTGCCTTAATTGGCACTCCTGATCAGTATTCCCCCTCTCCAGACAAGGGAGTGAGGTCAAGTCTGGGAAACAACTACACACAATATATCTTACAGCACCATCTTCCCCATTGATGTATATAAATCATCCTTCCATGAGAGGGATTAAATGGATGGTTATGTCACTCTGGCTTCTGTCCATAACAACTGTTGACTGGTTAAATTGCAGTTCAATGATAACTCTATTATTGAAATTAAATTGGCAGTCAGATGCTAATGGATTAGAACTGAATACATTTGACAAGACCTGATCCTGTGTAATAACTTTGGCAAGGGCTGATCCTTGATCACCTTGGGTTAATCTCAAAGGGTAATAGTGCACAGCCCAACTCCTTGGCAGCGGCATCAAGAAATGTAATTGCCATTCCAGATGCTATCCGACTACGAGCCTCCCACGTTAAACATTTTTCAATGCCGGCATGCCAGTTAGTAATGCCTGAACTCAAGTACCGGTAGTGGGGATCTTGTATATCATGTATGTCTTCTTGTCTAGAATTGGAGTCAATTGAAGAGATAAGCAATACATCGCGCAGGACTGATATGCTAAGAGCACGGACATGAGCACTTGGATGAGAAAGGCAGCGGACAGTAGCTGGTAAGCGGCACTGCATGCATTCGAATTAATTAAATCACATTGAAAAACTTTAACTAACCTTAAAATGGAACCCAAATGGAATGTGAGAGGAAAGAGAGGGCAGCGAGAGTGAAGGTAACCTTCAACAGATTTGAAAGGCCATCTGCAACTGATAACCCAGATTCTCCCCATTTGTGCACAAGCTTAATTGCTCTAGCTGTTGCTTCCAGGAGCTGCTCATTTTCGCATGGATAGAAGAAACACAATGTCAGAAGTAACAATTGTAAACATGTCTTTAGTAAAGTATTTAACCACAGAGATCCAGAATCTAAACTAGTCTAGAAAGCTGATCTTTAATATTATCATTAACCATCAAGCAAAATGAAATAGACATATTTCTAGGAGATACAGAGTTGAGAAGAGTAAAAAAAAACGACTTGAGCACAAAGAGAAGGCAGGTCGGGATATTTTCTTTACAAGATGAGGACAGATGCAAAAATTCATTTGATTTGGAGATTTACCACATAACTAGCAAGCTACAAGAACGATTTTTTGAACCATATATTTGTAAAAAAGCAAAATATAAATTTGATTTTCTGTCATTATTACCTCTAGCTGTGGTAAAGTGCATGCTTCCCCATCAACGAGCATTCCATCAGTGGCACGTAAAAGAAGATCTGAAGCGCTTGCCAGAATTACTAACGATTCTGGATTATCATGATTTCTCATAAGCTCCACAATTAATTTTATTATTCTCTGATTAATTCTCCACATCTTTTGACCTTGCTCATCATCCCTGGCAATCCAAGGCTGCAATTCCCTCTCCGCCTGACATGGACACAGCCACCAAAGTGAATAAACAGATGCAGTGGTATAAACAATGGGGAGGGGGAAGCAAAAACTACAGAACGAAAAGTACATGAGAATTTAGAAGTCTAACAGAATATAAACCTGGAGAACAATTGCAGTTGATGCTTTTGTCGGTGATGCTGAAACAACATTGCATAATGCATCGACTACCTGCACATGGTGCAAAAGTTGATTAGTCGAAGAAAAGGACCAAAAAAATAAAAAGAAAAAAGAACGATATTAAAGAACGAAGAAAAGCACTCAACTTAGGATCTATCGTGGTCTATTCCCCTTTATTTATAATCTGAATAATTTACAAGCATAGCATAGTCTGAATAGGAAACATAGACATAGTCTGAATAGAAATTTAAATTAAGATAGGAAATCAACCAACTCCAAACTCCTACAAAGACTTAAATTAGGATCTATCATGGTCTCTCTCTCTCTCTCTCTCTCTCTCTCTCTCTGTGTCTGTTATATTTAAGGGAGAAGTTCTTCTTCCATTTGATTCCTGGAAGATCTGTGCTTGAATGATAATGCTCTTCTCTCCCCTCTCCAAATGATCTAGTTCCACAGCAGACATTGAAAGATTAAGTAGATATGGAATATGGTCAGTTTTGCAGTAATGTGTTAGTAGCTTTTTATTTTTATTTTTTTGAATAGGGTATTAAGATTGGTGGTTTGTGGTATCTTTTTTTTAAGAGGATCATCATAATTCAGTTTTTTCTTGTTCCCATAACAAGTATTTTTGCTTTGAAATCAAATCATTTGATCTATGATTCGTTGGAACAAAAGAAGAAAGAGGACCCGGTTAGGTATTGACCAGACCAGGCCAAAGGAATAATAAAAAAAGACCTGAAATCAAAGAGGTATTCTTTACTCTTTTCTTTTTTCTATTGAAGATATGGTTCAAGTGAAAACAAACAAGCTTCTAAGTACTTCTACAAAGAATTCATAACAAAAGAGGGTTGAAAGAAAAGCACCTGTCTCCACCCCTGTTGGGCAGAAGTGCTCTCAGCACTCAGCTGTGTTTCTGGTGATGCAATCAACTTGTGCCACAGAAGTGAAACAACAGAGAAACATAACTCTTGTTTCTCTGTAAGTACAGTTCGTAGAAGAACTTGTGCACGGCAATTAAATCCTATGTGTCTGTCCATTGTCAGGAAATTTGCTAACTCTGAAGCATCCATTGATAAACCTGCAATAGATTTCCCCAAGGTATTTTCTATAACATCATTTGAGAGCGATGCTTTCTCACATTTAAGGAAACTTTTGGAATATGGAGAGTCATTATCACCACCACGCCGTACAGTTGAGGAATGCTCTGGTTCTATGCAGTTAGTGTTTGAACAATTTCCTTGATTCTTGGCAGACAAACATACTGGGGCTTCTTTCCGTACTGGTGCAAGGACCAAGTGTGCTTCTAGAGGTTCTGCATTATGAACAATGGAAGCAACAGTTTTACCATGGATGTCAATGAGGCTATAGAGAGAAGAGGCCCTAGTGCATATTTCCTTATCCCACTTGCATCGCATCAAAATGGATAGAGCATGCATGCAGGCCTTTGACCGTCTAAACAGTTCTGAAACATGAGCGGCAACCATTGCTGCAGCTACTATCTCGTTGGAACTGTAACTCCATGAGGTGCCAACAGAAGATGGCTTCAACGAAAAAAGTGCCTCCAAAATTCCTAATATCCTACGTGTATGGTGAATTGCAGCCGCAATACCATTTCGAAAATTATTTGATGATCCATTTATTTTCATAGGTTTGGATGCAGTTAGTTCGTCCTTACAATCTGAACCTTTACCACCCTTTGAAATCAATGGCAACAACTGAAGTTCACAGGCCAAAGCACAAACAGCAGCCAGAACGTAAGAATCAAAAGCTGCAACAGGCCCCTGCTTTTTTACTTTTCTATTTCTCATGTCCCTTTGCTTCTCATTTAATACCTGCCAGTCTTCAGTGACTTCATTGGGAGGATAAGTTTCACTTCCTCTGGGTTTCTTGCTCCCATTGGGCTGGGCTTCGTAACTGACACAGACAGTTATCACAACAAACAACAGGCGTGATGCAAGATCAATAGAGGCACATGATTCTACGAACAGTGAATGGACCATTGTACGGAGCTCAGCCACTGCAAGGTTCTTGGAGGTGGACCCAACCTCAAAAATATATCTTGACTTTCTTGTCTGTTCTCTTGAGGATTGAGGTGGAAATGTTCGCCGAAGAATCTCTTCAACAGTAGCAACAAATATTCTCATGAGACATGCTTCAGATGGACTTCCTCGAGGAAGATACTCTAAAACCTTAAGGAGTGGTAGGTACAGGCTCCATGACAAAACAGGAGGCTGTAGTGGTGTTGCTACTATGATTTCAGGAAGATCAACAGCTGATGAACTTAAGGGAATCAGGCCATAAGCAGCTTCCCAGATTATACAAATTCTCCATTCAACTTCCGGACCATGGGAACAAAACATTGATGCAATCCCTTGGGCTGTGGCCTCAATAGTTGCTTCAGCAACAGGCACTTCTATCTGGTCATATGTCACATTTTCAAATGGTCATTAGTTAAAGAAATGTAAACTTACTAAACCACAAAAGTAAATAATGTGACAAGAAACACAGTTCAAGTAATTATAAATTCAGTAAAGGGCATCAACCTGACGAAAGAGTAGATGCTGATCAAAAAAATCTTGTTACCTGCTTTTTATGCAACGAAATATAACCACCCAGAGGTTCATGTTGAACTTCAACACCTTCAGCTTGTCTTAGAGGAGGAAAAAGCAGTGCAGGCTGTGAAAGTATTCGAAAAAGTAAAGCTGCTGCTGCATCTGCAGCAATACCTGCTCTCATAGACATTGCAGTTCCAATTGCTCGCAAGAAATGCAAATGCATCCAGTTCCTTGGAAGCTGCATTGAGAAAACAACAGGTTACAGATTGATAGGAATGTAATCTCCTGATTGGTTTAAGTTCAAATCAACGAGAGTATCACTTTTTTTGACAACAGGTTACAGGTACATATGCCCCTCGACCCTGCAGTAGTGGGAGCCTCGTGCACTGGGACGCTCTTTTTTCAACAAGAGTTTCACTTTCATCTCCGAAAGAGGTGAAAACACTATGTCATTCTATCAAACCACTTTTATTCCCCTACACGAATGCTCTTTCAACATTCCACTCCACAAACAATGAATTTTCAGGGTTGATGTTCTATACCAACAGATAAAATGACACTAACTCCCCAGTTTGTTTCCATTAGGATAAACTTGTCTTGGTGGGTCCAAATATCTGCCACATGGCAACTTAATTTGCTCCCAAAATTTGTGAGCATGTCCATGTACAGTTATACGGATTTCGAGCTTTTGTGGGAAAACAAGCTTAGGAAAATTGTTAAATGTCAGTTACTCAGTTATGGCCAGTTCAATTTAATAGATGAAAATACAAGAGGAATAGTTAATACATGGTGGGCTCTATAATTAACATCACCCAAAATTTGTCACATGATCAATCTGAAGGAATGACCTACTTATCCATTAGTTGCATTGGAGAGATCAACAATCCCAGTGCCCAGTGGCCTAAATTAGTGACTCTGCACTCACAGGGTCATGTAAATAACTCTTTCCTATTTCACTTTTCCTTCTAGATCATTTCCCTCATCTGCCTCGAGAGAACCCTAACCCCTTTGGCTCCAATTTGGCCATATCCCATGGTAAAGACTTACCATACTCTTTGTATATAGGTGGACAATAACTTGAGGTTAAGAAAAGATGGGTGCACAAGGCTCCCGCTTTTAGCAGGGTCTGGGAGGGTCAAATGTAAGCAGCCTTACCCCTGTTTCCAGAGAGGCTGTTTCCAGAACTTGTACCCGTGACCAAGCGTTAAGCAAGTGAGCACTTGACCAACGTGCCAAGCACGGGCAAAGGCTTATACTAGCCCATTATTACTAAAAATGATAATAATAATATATTAATATTATCTCATATATGGTGTCTATTTCTTGTTCATATTATCAGATTTTTAACTCATATTAATGTCACACAAAGTAAAATAAAAATACATTAAATTTAAAACCAAGAATTTCACAAAAGATTCCAAAGAGTTTGGAGTTAAATTTTG
>NW_025317841.1:0-26119 GCF_018873765.1 Telopea speciosissima
CAATGGGTAAGTGGTCATTTCAGCTCCCATGTGATGGATTGTAGGGAATTGGAGGGTGTCAGAATTGTGGGTGATAATGATCCGTCCTTCCTTACAACTTCTCCTATGGTCATTTTAGGCCTACCCTTAGTTCTTTTAGCTCCTTCAATCGGAATTGTATCACTTATCCTTACTTGGAAGTCCCGAAGCCTCCATTGAACAATGCTCATACTACCTCAAACGACTCCCTCAGAACTTATCATTGATCGGGGCAACGCCCAAGTCAGCTCTAATATGATCATTCCTTACTTTATCCTTCGTAGTTTTTTCCACACATCCATCTTAACGTTCTCATCTCTGCTACGCATAACTTCTTAATATGACACTTCTTAACTGTCCAACAACCCTATAGAATTTTCCTTTAAGCTTTAAACATACATCGATCATACAACAATCCGGACGCACCTCTCCACTTCATCCATCCTACCTTAATTCTGTGACATATTATCCTCTATGTCCCCTTCTTTATTTATGATTGACCCCAGATATCCAAAAATTATCACTTTGTTGTATCTCTCTTTCCTCAATCGCACTATTTCAGTATCCATCATAGTATGACTAAAATTACACATTATATATTTCATTTTCATTCTATTAATTGTATTAATCTTAAAAACCTCTTGTTCCAAAGTTATTAAAACCCAACAAGTTTAGAAGCATTCTTACACTGAAAATGTGATTATGGTGCACATCTGCATTTGGTCTCTAACAGTCACCACATGACAATTATAGTGGGTATGTGGGTACATAATGTATTGAAAGGTAAAGCTCCATTCCTAGAATGGGAAAAAGAATTAGGATGGATGTTCAGTCCACAGTTTTTTTTTTCCCTTGGGGTTGTTGGGGTTATAAACAGACTATTGATAGAGCACTTCAAACTTAGGGTCTATATGATTGTCCAAATCCTAAGCACGGAGATCCCCAAATTAGTAGCTTGTTAGGCGTTGGCTACCTACCCTATTCCGCAGTTGATACATTCGAAACACCACGAAATGCCAGAATTACGTTTTCCCCCGGAATCCATATAGAAACCAACATAATACAGGTCCCAACAGTTCGAAATAATATTACTTACATTCCAGTCTAAAAGAGAAATCTATAGACTTTATCACATGTTATTCATGCACTTGTTAAAATAAGGATTTCTTTCTCAATATTAATTTGTATATGGTTTGTAATTGCATCCTATTCATCTAAATGAAAAACTATTTTGAGCTATAAATGAACCATTTTACATCTTTAAGTATAAAAAATATAAACCCCTCCCCCTTCTCTCAGAGGGGAAACAATAGCAGAGTACTGTACAATCTGAGGCGATGAGTGGATAGCATCCCCTATGTGAACAAAACAGAAGCTCATCCAAAATTTGGTTGTTATGGTCAGTATCTATTGATTGAATGTTCCCAATAAGAATAGAATGGGTAGCCAATCATTGTCTGGTGTTAGTAGTAAATACTGATCAATACTTGAACCTTCGTCGCTTTATACACACGCTTGAATGCATCCATTGTTCTATTGCAGTTCTCAACCATTTTCTCTTTCCCAACAGTCTTATTCCTCTGCTTACGCTTGTAATAGAAGCTATGATAGTTATCTTCGCAATTTCCAACTTGATTATCATTTTTCTGTAGCGTGAAGACAATCAAATAGCTAAAAATTGATGTTGCAAACTGTGGTATTTCAGTAAAGTAAAAATACCTGCTGAAATTCAGAAACCATTCCCGAGTTTTTTGATATTTCCACAAAACCTAAAGAAACAATATAGAAAAAGAGATTACAAAAATGAATAAACAGATTCAGATATCCATACAATTAATAAAATGAAATGATTAATTTATGGAAAGAAATTTCTGACATACCTTTTGAGTTCTTTGTCGCCATAGATTTGGTAAGGAATTTTTGGTACATTGTTGTTCCTTGAAAGACCAGAAGGGGAAAACCCAAGAGCTCTAATCTTTCTTCATGTGACATCTCTGTAAACCCGTAGGAATTCTTCCATGTTTGACTTTGCTGAGGAACAGATGGCAAAACTAGTCTTTCTACCCCTAAGTGAGTGAGCATCTGTAAATTGGAAAAGAAACTGGATTTTTATCAAAGATTTCTGTACCAAGCTCAGAAGCTCCAAAAGAAACATTAACCAACAAATGACTTGAAGTTGACAAAAATACCTTCTGTAGTATATTAACAAGAACATGGCACATTCCCTTCTGCCGGTACTTAAAACCGGTACAAATTAGAGGCATTTCAGCAACAGTTGGTCCGTGGATCCTAAAATTGAATACAAGGGTCACAAATGCTGCCCATGAATACAGAATACAAATTTCTTGAGACAAATGCTACAACATTACCTCACAGTGGCCACGCATGTCACTTCATCTCCAATTTGCAAAACCATGGTATAGAATCCATGGAAGTCCAACCTTTTGAATTTTGATCTGCAGAAGATAAAGCAGCTTAATTATTAATTCCATTTGAATTTTTTGAATTAGATGTACTCTCTCTTTGAGTTTGGTCAAATAATAGAAAATATTGGAATATTCTTTTTTTAATTAAGTATAAAATCTTAAATATCCTTAACCATGAGACATAATTGGAAATATAAATAAGACCCATAATTCCAACATAAGTGATTAAAATTGACATAATAGAAGTAAGTGGATTGACAAGTGCCCGAACTCCAAGGAAAAATCATTATTGAAAGAAAATCCTTACGATGAAGTTGTCAAAAAGCAATAGAAATTATTTCCTGCATCTGCAGTTGTACGACTGTAAAATGGAATTAAACTGGCTCCTAAATGTTTTGCTCAAAAGAACTTAGAAAATTCAATTTACTGCATTGTTGAAAGCTCAGTCAAATACCGAATAACAAGGATGCTGTAATAAATTCTCCACAAATCTATTTTATCTCTACTGTTCTTAAACCTGTGATCATAGTTGCAAGGCTCGAAGACTGTAATACAGGGAAATCAAGAAATTTGAATCCATGAATCTCGCACCATATAGCTTTTGACCCATCACCCCCGCCCCCAAAAAACAATAAAATATCAGCAAGTTAGTGAGTGAGTGACTTTCTAATCTCAAGCCATCAATCCCTCTGATTTCCCTATGTGAACAAACAAAAACTTTTGGAAGAAAAGATGATATTACTATTTAAAAATGTAGAGACCCTCCAAGATTAAAGTCCGGAACAAGTAGACCTGTGCTAATATTAACTTCCCCAAAAAGTTCATGAAACCACCTGATTCTTGGTTTCACATATTCACCTAAACAAGTGCAAGTTCTTCACTTCTGTGACATGCATACTCCAACGTTAGTTCCTTTCTAGAGAAAACTACCCTTCCTAAAATTTTATTAAGAGGCATATATCTAGTTCACAACCCTAATCAGAGTTTAGGGAATTAATCCCTACTAGGTTTAGGGTATAATTTGGACTTTAAACTTATAAACTGATAGATTAAGAAACAGATACAGGTTTACGAAGTTTGGACTTAAAGCTAATTCACAAAACAGCGAAGTTACTTAGTCTTTTTTTTGGTAAAAAAGTTGCTTGTCAGAACAACCAGGAATTTTCAAATCAACAACTTAGGTTTAGGAAAAATTTTCCACACACTTGGCCACATAATTAATTCGACTGGTCTATGGGTAACACTTGATCAAACAAATCCAGAAAGACAAACTTCTCTGCAACAAATGGGGGTGCAAGCGGACCAGTTTTGGTTTTGGTCAGAATTTTCCAGAAATCAGTTGCAGGCATTGACAGATTACAGAATAGAGCTTGAAACCATAGTTGTCACGGTGTCTAGGCAGCACAAGGCATTGGAGGAAATAAACATGTGCGAGTAGCAGAAACAAAGACCAAATGTGGAGCAAAATTAAACAGAGAAATAACCATGTGTGACTAACAGAAACAAAGAAGACTTACACTCTATTAGAAAGAACATCTACAACAATATTCCTTTTAGAATGACCATCAATGATAGGATAAAAGCACTCCTGCATGACGGTCCGGGCATGCGATAGCTTAAAACGATATTCAATCTTTGGCATTGCCTCACCAAAGTGAATATCATTTATCCCTTGTCTCAACATAGTCCAGGATAAGCCTTCAATGCTGGTTGGATTTGATTTGCCAAGAATTTGATGAAGATGATCAAATATCTGAAAAACAACAATAAAATTTTGAAAATTGAAACAGAAACAGATTCAAAGAAGAAAAGATAGAACTGTAGAACACACACATGCACACACATCCTCAAACATTAGCTGAAAAGAAATAAGAAATTAGTCAAAAGCCTTTATAACCCAACCACAAAGGCTAAAAATCTAAATAATATGTCAAGGTAGCAAAACAATAAGGTTTCTAATGCAGCCCTGGGCTAAAAAACCTGCTTTTGGGCCTCTATGGGCCCACCTGTGATAAAATCTAAATATAAAGGGCAGTGCCAATTCTTACATAAAGTGAACACTTTAGTACCCTTTCGGAAGCAGAAAACAAAAACTAAGACTAATTGGTAAATAAATTTTAAAGGAAGGATCAATCTGGAATTGAATATAAGAATGGGGGATAAAACAGAATAAAATCAGAAAACAGAGGGGACTTGTGTAAACAAACAATAGCTGCTTGTATTTGCAAATAATTAAGGTTTTCCTCAAGAGGGCGGACCTTAGCGCAACGATAAGGTTTCTCCATTACGACCTAGTGGTGGCGGGTTCGAATCGGGAAACAGCCTCTCTGTGAAGCGGGGGTAAGGCTGCGTACATTATGACCCTCCCCAGACCCTGCAGTGGCGGGAGCCTCATGCATTGGGTATGCCCTTTTAAGGTTTTCCTCAACCTCACAATTGAAAAACATACCAGGCCAGACCGAGACTAGTTGAAGATGAGAGATCTCACCCAAGCTAAAGCAGTTCAAGTTCAAAAGGGAGAATAATCCTACCACAGAACACTCTTAAAAATCATTCGATAGCAGTCCAAAATGAAACACCAGAAGACAAAGATCGCTTAAACAAGGATGGGTAGTAATTGCAGAACCAGGTTTCATCACAAGGAGATATCTCAGGGCAGGCTATAGGGACTAAGAATCAAGTATTAGAGTTTCCTAAAGTAAGTAGACTCACGCCCCAAATCTCAGGTCCAATGGGAGAGGTATGATAAATCCGCGGATATTCTTCTAAGTTCCAATAGTATCATCCAACAATAAGAACCAGCAAACGGTATTCAATATCAACAATAAAGAAAGGATTCGGAAGGAAGAACAGCAACAGAAACGGAAGAAGGAAGAAAGAGAACTAGTGACAAAGAGGTGAAGAAGATTGTACCTAAGAGGAGAGAAAGAACTGCATTGATGGAAAAGGAAAAGGACATATGGCCAGCACTCTCAACTTGCACCACTTTAACAGGAAAATAAAATCAATATTAATATTCTTATTCAATTCTACCCTCAGTCGATGGAAAGGTTATATATATGTATGAAGAAAGACTCCAAACTAAATTGAACTCAAACAGAGAAACTGATACAAACTCCCAACATATATCTAACTCCCATTAAATAAGAGATTACAAGAACAAACCAAAAAATTTGAAAATACCCCTATGAAACCAACAACCAGGTTTGAACCCATTTATTCTCAGTCTGGGTTTTCCGGATTGGATCATGCCAGTCTAGCCATGATAATGCAACTGCATCAATGTCCCTGTTCTTCAGAATAATTTGTAAAGTACTATTCTTCTGACATACAGTAATGTCAGATTGGCATGAAAATCAACCCACGATTAGATGAGACAGGCAAGCTAGGCAGCCAGAAACTCATCCTGAAAGAACACCAAGTGAGATATTGTCATTCATTTATGGAAAGAAAAGAACAGAATCTCATTTTTGAGTAAAATATTAAGGGTGAAATTATTAAATGAAGAGTGCTGGTAGTACAGCTTCTTCATCTTGGGGGAGAAAGGTATAGCATATATTATTTGTCATTGGATCAGGGAATTTTGTTAATCAAGGTTTGAAATCCATCAAGAATAATTACTTAAAATGAAAACTTGATCTTGTCTTGAATCTTCACAGAGAAATCATAGAGCTTTGCTTTTACATTCCCAATAAGCATCATTCCAGAATATGAAAATTCACCCACGACATTCTTTTTCTTGATTAGTAGCATTCATGTCCGAAACTTCATGTTTAAGGTGGTCCATGGTTCCAAAAGGTCAGCCGAATTATTGCCACATCCAACAATGAAAAAATAGTTACCTGAGGTCCTGACTTCCAAAAATTACTTTTGGTCAGACCTCAGTCAACTTGACCACGACCTATATTTTTAATCGAGAAACTGATAGACTTTAGTGGAAGTATGGAATACTTCAACCACTGTAACAAATGTTAATATTGTCAAAGTCCCAAGTAAAACATTAATTTAGAATTCATTTCAGCAGACATTAATTGGAATAGATCACACCATGCATCCAGGATGGTAGTGAACAGAATCGTGGTCTCAGGGGTACAAGTACCTTGCAAAATGACAAGAGTGCCTATACGATATCAATGGATAGTGCAAATAAGGAACATATGGCAGCAAAAGCAATGCTTTAAAACCGAGCCCACAGGTAGACCGGACAACAGTCCCAGGATGAGCCAACCTGTCTCGAGTCTCAACAGTTCACCGCATGATGTCAAAAAAGAACATGCTATATATGTATGTTCCCTTGTGTCACATTCATGGGAGTACATTTCCTAAACCTTATGTTTTGGTAAAGATAATATATTGCAAATAATCTAGTAAATCTTTGGGAAACCAATTTACTGTCCTTTTCTTTTGATAGTACAATCTTTGGCTGTAGAAATTTTTTTGCCATATAAGTATAATATTCTCTACTCACAAATTTTCAAGAGTTTGAAGATACGTAATAATATTCCATTTAGGTAATGGAAGTTTTCAAAACTCTAAGAACCAACAAGCCAACCAATCGTGGGTCTAATCACCCCATAATGGTAGTTTGACTTAGGACCCTAGGTTGGTAGTGTACGCTGTATACATAATACTGATATGACCTATTCCACACAATCTTTAGTATTAGAACACATATAATTCAAGTAGAACAACTTAAATAAGCAATAGGAATGAAAAGACATCAAACTATGAATCATTTCATAAATCATAAATTTAAAATTGTTTGTTATATAGAGTCAACATTTAACAGTACCATAGTTATCAAGGCATCGCCTAGGCATCCAGGCTCCTTGGTCGCCTTGGGCACCTTGACCCGCCGCCTTGGTATTGCCTTGGTTTTGGACCCTCTCCAATGCCTTGGTCACCTTGCCGCCTTGATAACTATGAACAATTCAAGCCAACAACTACCAAGTACCAAGTCACCTCTATCCCTATATGCTCATCTTAATATTAAATGAGTGTTGGGTCTTCAAGTTCAAATCTCCTCCAAGGAAGGCTGTTGGACAGCAAATCTCATCCAAATGTTGTTCTTGAGCATAAAATCCAAGTGTTCCAAGCTTTTTTTGGGTAAGATTTGGAGCAAATAAGTGATTTGGAGCTGTTTTCTTCACAAACTGGCAAAACCAGTCAAATTTACCGAGAAAAGTCGAAACATGATATTTATATAACACTGTGTCATCTCGGCAAGATACCGAAATTTCGTCCAAGATATTGCACTTCTATTGACTCATAGCATTCGGTACATGAAAAAACTGAGTTTTTTACCGAGATTTCACGAGACCTCGAACCTTGTACAAGATAGAAAGTAAGAAGTAAGAAGCCACAAAGTGAAACCTGCAATCCTCATAGTAGCTGGAATATCTTTAACAGAATACTTCCCACTCAAATCTCCTCTAGATCGTTTACAATATCCTCCAATCTCCTCTCTATGTTCTACATCAGATATTAACAATCATTATACCAGGCTAGAAGTATTAATAATATCTGGAGAACAAAAACAATTCAATGGTTCCGTTCAGTCAGAAGTGCAAACTAGGGCTGTGTAATCAGATTGATTTGCTATTCTGAAGTGTAAATTTTACGATTTAATGGGACCTATTGTCTTTGTCTAGGCAGCCTGGAGACACCCATTATCCATTTGCACTTTGTTTTCATCAGAAGTGTATGTAATATTCTATAAATCTTAACCAGGAATAAGCTATTCCATGCCTATCACGCGGTGGGGGGGGGGGAGGGGGGGAGCCATCATATAATCCAACCAGACCAGAAATAGGATATGAATCAGGATAAGGGATTCATCAGATGATCATATCAGATCAGATAATGGGATTTTCTAATTGGAACACTAGTCAAATGTAACACATTCACACTCTGAAGGATCCAATCATTCAGTCCAGTCCAGGTATCATCTTTCAAAACACTGACAACAAGGGTTTGCTAGCAGTCCGGGTACATCAATAGATTAAACATCTACCCTCAATGTCAAATAGGATGTGATCAAGATAAAGTGGGCTCCGGAAGGGTTTGTTGATGCATTAGACACCACAGAAGGGTACATTGACCTACAAATGACCAAATGCATATAGCATATTGACAGATGGTGGAGATCAAAATGTGATATGATTAAAGATTAAATCAGTAGAAAGACTTCATCAATGTATCAACACATCAGTGGGGTCCACTAGCCATAAAAGATGTCTCCTCTGGATCCACAACAATCCAGTGGCAGTCGAAATAGGATCTGATTACTAAAAATTTTTCTAAGAAGGGGGTTAGTGTATCAAAAAAATCCGTGGGATCTACTAATCTGTAAACTGAATGTGTTCTAAAGGAAATTCTTAAAACTAAGAATTAAGTTTTCATCGACGAGGACATTTGCCTAGCGCAGTTGGTGGAGTTTGGTGCGGTAGAGCTCATCTCCCAGGAGATCTCGGTTTCGAGCCTCCTGTCCCTCGCCTTCTCCCCCCGCCCTAAAAAAAGTTTTCATCAACAAGCCACTGCTAATTATTTAGCCAGCAGTTTTCTTGAGAGGGAAGTACTAGGGATATAGACCTATTAAAAGCAGAATGAAGTCATGAACCATAATTTCCCAAACACATGCCACTATATATCGCAATAAGAACTAATATTCTTAACCATTATAGATGAGTGTCATGTTTTTGTGAGGCTGCCCTAGATCAATCATGGTGCTAGTTCTAGCATTACACATAGTACTAAATCTTGTCTCGGAAGACCATTTCAGCCAGACCAAAATTTGTGAAATTTCGCCAAAACATTGTATTTTTCTATGAGCTTTGCTTGGCCATTTTGGGGTGCAAAATGCCGAAATGAGCGCAATGCCGAAGCGGAATGAACGAAAGAACCGAAATTTCGACGAAACGGTGCATTCAAAATTTCAGAAACGAGATGACCGAAATTTCTGAAATATTGCATTTTTTTCATTTCGACCTATCATCTCGTCTCCGACCCACTGAAATATCCGAAATTTCCGTCGGCGAGATTTGAACTATGGCATTACATAAAGCTCAATCTAAAATTTTGTTTTTCGGAAATGGACTTCCATGACGAATATTCATAGGCTTCCATAAACTTACATGAAGTACTTCTACTTCCATGGGTGTTGAAGTTTCAAACTGGTTCGGTACAGTAACCATCTCCGATGAAGTTTAAAGGTTCCATGCACTAACCATCGATATTCTCAGCTAGAGCTACATCACCCCACCCCACCCCACCCCCCAATTGCATCATTGCTAGAGATTGAAGCTTTTAGACGAAAGAAACCACAACTGCTGCTCGCTCCTACAATAGGAAAGCCACTACACTCGATCACTTACTCCTAACATACTAGGAGAACTTTATGCAACTAAAAGAAGAAAGCTCTCCAAAATGGAAACATCATACTGGCATTCTTATCCTAATAAAATATCCCTAGTTGCAGGATATTGATCCCTTTTATGACATTTCTCATCAAGTCAATCCCTCAGAAAATATAGAACAAATAATTAGAATAAATAAAAATAGGGTAAAGGAACACCACCTGGTCGTGCATTGTGGCGTGACCCTGCGCCCAGACACAGGGCCACGCAAAAAATGACTGGCACACCCCCTGGAAAGGCGAAAATCACCAGGGGTGCGCCGATCATTTCGCACACCCGTGTCTGGGCAAAGGGGCATGCCACAATGCACGATCGGGTGGCACTCTTTCTCCCATAAAAATAAATGTAATCACATACATCATTTTAGATTTTTAGCTAAAGTAGTCATAAATGATTTGACTTCAGCAATGTATCAAACAAGTTGTCAAATAGTATATTACTAATATTATAACTCAATAGTAAAAAAATAATAATGGATAGCAAAAAAGGCAATATGATTTATATGGTACAAGACGTAGAAAACAGAATAAAGGCTGATGAAAATTCTATACAGCAGTCAATAATCCAATATAATTTAGATAACAAACCTAAAAAAATAACTATGATCATCCAATATCCTCAAAAAAAGGAATAGAAATACCTTTGCAAACTGAGATTATTTGAGAAAAGATAGAATCTGTTTACATCAATGATCACTCATACGTACGACCCTAACTTACTACAAAAGCAATTAAGAATCTAAGTGTATTTTAAAATAGAATAACCAAAGCTGTGAAGACAAACTAAGTTTCCAGAGAATCAATCATTTGCCAGTACAGAAAGAAAAGTGCAGAGCAGAAGCTTATTGGATACTATATCCTGACTTTTCAAAAGATCAACATTGTTTCTTTTACAATAAGATGAAGACTTTATTAGAGTATCTTTAAAAGATTTATCTCAAAAAGACTTCATTAGAAGTAAAAGAACTCTACGTTCTACAACGCTTATCATGACTAAGCCACCACAGCCATACAAAAAGCATCCTCACATATATTGGTGGGCCCCTGAGAAAGGGGAGCATGGACTTGACTGCTACTGCAAGTCGTGCTACTTGAGAGAGTAGCGTTATTTGGGCCGGTGGCCCCTTTTTGATACATTACATTTTGCTACATTGATCATGCTACTATATTATTTTGATTCCCGTCATGAGCGATGTATTATCTAACTATTATGTAATACATAAGTCCTGATGACAATGATCAGTATCAGTCGATGTTTGGATGAGTTGAAATAGTACACTTGGATAAACTGCCACAGTTATGTATTAAGTTATAACATAGATTCTGCTACTCTGATTATGGTTAAATATATATCTCATCTTTATCTTTGAGTTATCATGTGTGGTATGGATGAGTTAGCTTAACTACTGCGTCTGTGATATTGACGGAGGTGCGGGAGCGTAGTTGTACGCTCCGATCACAGATTCCGATGGTTTGGGAATCAGGGTGTGACAAATGTAAACTCCTACCACGTATTACTTAATTGATAATAACTTCTACTAAGGTAACCGAACGCACATATCTATTTCCGCCTACAACCATGCATGCACACATGTATGCATTACAAAACATCAACACATCATATTATCAAACACGTAACATCCCTCCCCCCTTAAGATTGGGCTTGTCCTCAAGCCCTAAATCCAGAAATTGCTTCATGATTACTTCAAAATGATTAACATCCTCTTCATCTTGATAATCCCCTTCAATCAAAAATAATTTCTTACAACGGGACCTTTTCGCATGTCTTTCTTGCATCTCCATTGAAGTGAGTTGACGAACAAGAACAGTTGAACCTTGAGTAATTGGTGGAATGCTCGTTCCCTCAAGTGAGTGATTGTGAGCCTCATACAGCCTGGCCAATCCGATGGCTGTAGTTAGTGTAGCGGGTCTCCCAGCCAACACATCGGCTTTTATGTTGTCCTTGAGGCCACTGACAAAACAACTCACCTGGCGGCTTGGGGTTACATATCCCACTTTTGAGAGAAACTTTTCAAATCTGGCTTGATAATCTCGTACTGTACCCAGTTGCTGCAGTTTGGCCAAAACGTGCATGCAGTCCTTCACAAAACGCCTGCCATGGCAAGTCAACCTCGCCTTGTCTGAAGAGTTGGTATAAAAGTTGAGCATCTCCCTCCGAATCAAAAGAAGCCAATGCCACTTGTTCTTCTTCCAGTGTTTGATGGAACCGAAAGAACTGTTCAACTCAGCACGTCCAACTGGTAGTGTCTTCATCCCCATTGTAATGGGGAAAGTCGAGCTTCACCAGTTTTGAAGTGAAGGTTTGTTAGGAGGTCATCATACACAAGGGTGGTAGTTCCAAGCTCCAGGTTTGGCACCCAGGAGGTCTTGCCTACTCCAACTTTGGTTGGTGGAGGTGGCGTGCCCATCCTTTCAAACAATTCGGGAAGTCTTGAAAGGATCTATTGTTGGCTGTCAAGCTTCAAAAGGATTTGCTTTTGCCCTTCGTGGAGGGTATTAACATCTTCTTCTAATCATTCCACTCTCTGGTCCATGTTACGGTTTTGATACCAAGCTGATAGGTACCTGCCTTGAGTATGTCTACCTGCCTTGGTGATGTGTGAATTAGACAAGAAAGTAGAGAGATTTTAGGAGAGCATAAGGCTTAATCGAGGAAGCCACACCTTATCTTGCAAGGAGGATTCTGATAATTGCCAACGATAACTCTTACTTTACATATTCCCAAATAAATACAGATTTACAACAACTCATACAATCAAGTAACCCATCTCTAATCAGTTACAATAGCTAATAGGACTCCCAACCACGTACACCACTCTCCTACTTACTAATAATAACTGATGTAAACTCCTACCACATATTACTTAACTGATAATAACTTCTACTCAGGTAACTCAACACTTATAATTATCCCCGCCCTACAACCATGCATGCACGCATGTATACATTACCACACATCAACAAATCATGTTATCAAATACGTACCAGTATGCTGCCACGATTAACAGTAAACTTCCTTAGCATTTCTACATCGATTGGTATCAGATACTTCTCTGGCAAAGCTACACTTGTTTACATACTATCCTGCGTATTTTGCATATAGATACCTTAAAATTGTTCTTCCAGATCATGGCCTCTCTATCCTAATTCTTGTTGATCATTTCATTGGAGTTGCTTTATTAACATGTGTTATAATCAAGGATTAAAGATCAGTATCAAAGGATGGATCATTCCCTACTGATAATGATACAGCTGATTCCATATCATTTCAGATCACTTACCAGACTATTGATTCAATGGGAATCAACCAACCGACAACTATCCAACACAAAAAAAGCCTTCAACTTCTAAATAAAACTTTATGATCTAATTATTAATACTTTTAAAAATAGTAAAAACCCTGAATTTATAAACTTTTATAGCTCTCCCAAAAAAATTACAAACATATATCATTAAAACCTTATCAAATCTACAGATTTAGGCAAGAAATCAAGATGCTTAATGACCATCCATGTTAGTCTCTTGATTTATTGGAAATAGAACCACCCCCTCCAAAAGAAAAAGGATTGGAAATGAGAAATCTTGCTTCAATCTGTCCAGAGAAAAACCCTATGTTTTACCTCACTTCAATCCAATCCAACCCCTAAAATCTGCTTTATTTTTGCAGTATGATGTAAAAACCTAAGAGAGAAGCCCAAATTAGAGGCTCACTCAAAGTTGCAGAACAAAAAGAGAGGAAATGCTGAAATCAACTAAGACAAGTAATCTCAGATCTGCCCCTCTTAAGTTTGAGTTAAAAGATTCACGGCAAGTTGAAGGTCAGATCAAATGACCCAGGAACAATTTAATTCAACTCATGACCATCCGTTCCTGCTACAATGGCCAATCCTTGGTGAAGTATCAGACATACTTGTCAAGACATCACCTACATGTCCAGGTGCCTTGGCCACCTAGGTAAGCGCCTTGGACGCCTTGTTGGTGTCTCCTTGCATCTAAACTCCCTCCAACACCTTGGGTCACCTAGACCCAAAGACAACTATGGTATCAGATCATCATCATCTGTTACCAAGCCAATACTGATCTTTATACCTGTAATTATGATACACATAAATGTATATACTTGTATGCCTGGTGCTTTGTTCTACTTTCCATAGACTCACTTTTTCAATATCACCCATACAACATTATCTTATCTAACATAAAAAACACAAGAGAGTACAAACTAAGTTTTCATAATCTAAGCATCAAATACTCCTATTTGAACTGATCAATCAAATTTACATATATGTATCAGTTTTTCTTACTTTGGGGGTTTGCTACATCCAACACTTTGTATCTGTGTTCATGACCATGCCAATAGAGTATAATGTAATGAGTTAATAAATAAAGTTGGATGTTAAGTCACAAAGGTGATTTTTCTGTCCTACAATAAAAGAGCATATTGCTAAAGAACCTTTAAGATAGGCTGAGATTAGAAAATGATAGATACTCTTGGGCATATGGACTAATGGCAATTTACTGAGTGTTCCAAGTGTTTCAAGGTGCCCTAGAGTAGTTACCGGGACACAGTCTCTTCCCACTCCACTGGATATGATGACCTGTTATGTGTGTCTCGAATTCTTGTACCTGTTACGAAGATTGGCCAGTTCAGACATTTTTGGTGGCAACCCGAATGGTTGAGGCCTATGATGGTAGCAGAGTGCATGGGCTGATAGCAGAAGGCTCAGGGGAGTATTTATATGTTTTTTCATGTAAGCAAGTAAAACAAGAGATCTCCACTGTATTTTTCTTCCATTACATAGTGAATCATCTTCAGCTTCACCTGTGGACGTAGCACAGAATATTGGTGTGTGAACCACGTTAACTCTCAGTGTCATCTTTGCTCTGTTTTGTTTCTTCGTGTTTCTTAGCGTTTCCGTTAACATGACCACTTGTTCGTATGAGCATATACCCATGATGAAGGCAGTCGAAGACCTTTGCTGCCCTATTGTATCTTCATTATTTACCATAGGTATAATTTACCCTGACCTCTTCGCTCCTCTAATGATACTTGCTAATTAAGTTAAGACTTGGTCTTCGTGTTTGATGCATATACACTACCTTGGACCGACCCAAACCCAGTTGGGTATTCAGACAAAGATGAACCGGGTCCAGCTTGAGATTTTGGATCTCCTAAGATTTTAGGAATTTATGTTATTTGGGGAAATAATGTCTTTTAGTTTATTTCATTCTGTTTATTCTAGAAGTTAGCTACGTAGGATATTTGGTTCCCAATTCTTCTTAGTTTACTTATTTGAATTAGTTTCCTAGTTAGAGAGTTAGTCCTTATTTTTTAGGACTCTTTTATTTCTCTTTATATATGATGTAATTCCCCATCGTTGGAGACAGATTTGAAGAATGAATTGAGTTTATGGTTTGAGTAGCCTGAGGGCTGTTTGTGTGTGCACTTCCCCCCCCCCCCCACACCCCTCTTTTCTTCTTAATGCAATTTCTTCTCTCTTCCCCTGCAATTCTGATTCTTCCCAGCTTCCCCTCTTCTCCTAACTGGCCCTCCACCAGTGTTGATGCATTCTACAAGAACACATGATGGGAAGGATGGGTTTTTTATCAGGAGGAAAGCTTAAAGGATACTTAATGTCCTTTCCTAACGAAGATGATAACCAAAGGTTCAATATGAGGATTTAAATGTCAAATGCATGTGGGATGAGTTCCTGGTCATTTGGAAAATCAACACATCTAAATTTTTATGATGGCCAAGGAACTAAAATAAATCTATTCTTGCCAAGTAGGTTTACTCCAGGGTGAATGCATGGTTTTGCAGAAAAAGATTTCCAACACATGTGGTGCAGTCCGAATCCAACTAAAACATACATACATACTATAGAGAGACTTAAATTAGGGAAAGGCTTGGATGATTTAGTCATCCCAAGCACATCTTTATTTATAATCATAATGAAGAATGAAACAATTGTACATTAGCAATGTGGGACTAAACCACATGTACAAAATAAATAAAATAACAAAAGAAAGAGGACAAGAATACCCCCACGGTATTCTGGCCATATAGCTAACACTCCCCCTGAAATTGGTGCATATATATCATGCATACCCCACTTGACTAAGATAGGATGAAACAGCTTGCTACTCAGCCCCTTAGTGAACACATCAGCCAGTTGATCAATGGACTTCACAAAGGGAACACAAATGAGGCCGGCTTCAAGCTTCTCCTTGATGAAATGACGGTCAACCTCCACGTGTTTAGTACGATCATGCTGGACAGGGTTATGAGCAATGCTAATGGCGGCTTTATTGTCACAACAAAGCATCATAGGAAGATGGACAACAACACCAATATCCTGCAATAATCCTCTAAGCCACAGAAGTTCAAAAATTCCTTGTGCCATGGCACGGAACTTGGCTTCAGCACTAGACCTTGCCACAACATTTTGCTTTTTGCTACGCCATGTGACAAGGTTTCCCACCTACAAAGGAACAGTAGCCAGAGATAGATTTCCTGTCAGGAGAACTAGCCCAATCGGCATCAGTATAGGCTTCAATCTTCAAGTGACCATTGGGAGATAGAAGGATTCCCTTTCCCGGAGCAGACTTCAAATACCTCAAAATACGACGAACTGCATCCATATGAGAGGAATAGGGATCATGCATGAACTGACTCACCAAACTTACAGCAACTGCAATGTCAGGGTGTGTGTGAGAAAGGTAGATTAGTTTGCCCACTAACCGCTGATAAGCACCCATGTCAACAGGCGCACCCTCTTTCTCCCGAAGTTTTGTAGTAGCTTCCATAGGAGTATCTGAAGGATGACAGCCAAGTAGCCCTGTCTCAGTCAATAGATCAAGGACATATTTTCTTTGAGAAACAAAGATGCCCTTTGAAGATCGAGCAACTTCTATCCCTAGAAAATATTTTAGGGGACCAAGATCTATGACCTCAAACTCACGACCAAGAAGAATTTTCAAATCCCTGATTGCAGCATCATCATTACCCGTGGCCACAATATCATCCACATAGACTATGAGAAGAGTAACCTTGTTACCAAGTCGTCTGATAAACAAAGTGTGATCAGCATTGCTCTGCTTGTAACCTGCTGAAATCATAGTCTTATGAAATCTGCCAAACCAGGCCCTAGGTGATTGCTTCAAACCATAAAGGGCACGCTTCAATTTACAAACCCTGCCCTTAGCCCTGTCATCAGAAACCTGGTGGAATGTCCATATATACCTCCTCCTCAAGTTCTCCATGGAGGAAGGCATTTTTGACATCTAACTGCTGAAGATCCCACCCAAGATTCGCAGCACAAGATAATAACACCCAGACGGTGTTGAGCTTTGCCACTAGTGCAAAGGTCTCCTGATAGTCAACTCTATAAGTCTGAGTGAACCCTTTTGCAACCAGACGTGCCTTATACCTATCCACCGAGCCATCAGCTTTTTGTTCAACCATGAAGACCCATCTACATCCCACTGGTTTTTTCCCTGGAGGAAGAGCCACAAGAGCCCACGTATTATTTTTATGTAGTGCTCTCATTTCTTCCAACATTGCTGCTTTCCACTTTCCATCTGTAGATGCTTCCTGTCAATTTCTAGGAATCGAGATAGAGGAAAGAGAAGATACAAATGCACGAAAAGAGGGAGAAAGAGAGTTATAAGAAACAAAATGAGATATGGGATGTAAAGTGCAAGTCCTAGTACCTTTGCGAAGTGCAATAGGTAGGTCGGAAGGAGATGGATTACCGGGAGATGTAGGATCTATGCGGCCGGAACGCAATTGGATGGGTCGGTGCTACAGTGGGATGCAACGCCCTCTGGTGGATCTGCCCCTTGTATAGGTGATCATGTTGGAGTTGTCAATTCTCTTCTAAAATTCACCAATAGTTCTCTAGACTTGAGTCAGCTCCCCCTGAATAGGAATATTAACAACCCTATTTTCTATGGTCTCCCCTTATAAAGGATTCCCATTAGGTGAGGGAGGAACAGCCAAAGGTTGTTGGGCAGTCTCCAAAGTAGGATGGGCAGCATCCAAAGTTGGATGGGAAGCATCCAAAAAGGGCTAGGCAGCAGCCGTGGGTGGTAAAGGGGGCTGGACAGCAACCGAGGGTGGTAAAGATGGCTGGGCAGCAGCCAGAGGCACCTCAAGTAAAGGAATTTCGAAAGCCACATCTTCACCAGTACTCTCCCCCTGAAGAGGTGGCGAAGAATAATAAGAAATGGACTCATGGAAAATAACATCCATACTAACCACGGTACGGCGGGAAGGGGGATGGTAGCATTTATAGCCTTTCTGGGTTGGAGAATAACCCAAGAAAATACAACGGAGCCCCCGAGGTTCAAATTTGCTTGAAGATTTGGTATCTCTAGCATAACACACACAACCAAACACCTTGGGAGGCACAATAAAAGAGGAATTACCAATCAAAATATCAGAGGGGCTACGGGAGTTGAGTACCCTAGAGGGCAGCCTATTGATGAGATAGGCTGCCGTAAGAATCGCACCCCCCCAATATTGAGACGGGACATTTTTCGCAAACATCAAAGCTCTGGCCATTTCTAACAAGTGGCGGTTTTTCCTTTCTGCAACACCATTCTGGGCAGGGGTATCAACACAACTAGTTTGATGAATGATCCCATAGTCAGTCAAATATTTTTGAAATTGTGATTCTTTATACTCTGTCCCATTATCACTTCTTAATATTTTGAGAGTAGCCTGAAACTGAGTTTGGACCATTTCATGAAAGTGCTGAAAACATGAAAAAACCTGATTTTTTGTGTGCAAAAGATACACCCATGTGTGCCTAGAATGACAATCAATGAAAGAGACAAACCACCGATGACCAGAAATAGAGGGTTTACGATTAAGGCCCCAAACATCAGAGTGCACTAATTGAAAGCAAGAAGAACTCCTTTTATTTAAAATAGGATAATTTGAACGTGTCTGTTTGGCCAGAACACACGCCTCACAAAAAAAGTCATCCTTAGTACGAAGGGTGACCAAACTAGGAAATAAATGTGCTAAAATTCCTAAAGGGGGGTGACCTAACCTAGAGTGCCACTGGTAGAGTTCAGAAGAGACCATGGAGTTCTGGTGTAGTGGAGAAGGCAATGTTGATGGAGAGAAGCGACCATCATCAAGCAGGTACAGCTCACCGTGCACTTTACCCAATCCAATTGTCCTCCCAGAGTTCAGATCTTGAAACACACAATGAGAAGGAAAGAAAGTGACTTTGCAGTTAAGATCACGAATAATACTACTAATGGAAAGAAGGTTAGTAGTAAAATTAGGAATATGCAAAACAGAAGTTAATGGAAGAGAGGAAGTGCAATTGATGATTCCTTTTCCAGATATAGAAGAAAGGGAACCATCAACTACCTTGACCTTGTCTTTCCCAGAAGTGGGAGAATATCTATGAAACAAACCAGAGGAACCGGTCATATGATCTGTAGCCCCAGAATCTATGATCCAAGGATGTGAAGCTATAGAAGCACAATGACCCCTAAATGGAATACCTGACCGGGCAAAGTGGGAACCTGAAGTAGCAGAAGAATTGGTAGTAGCTGATGTAGTAGAGGTAACAGCAATGGAAGACCTCAGCATACGAAGGAGTGCCTGTAGATCATCCTAGGATAGACCAGGGTCAGCAGCAGGGGTCGCAGTAACAATCTCAGTCTGATGGGCCTTGGTCTTGGTCTTTGTCTTGGTCTTGGCAACCCTTTTAGCTTCAAAGTCAGCCGGTTTCCCATGAAGTTTCCAGCACTTCTCCTTGGCGTAGTAAGGTTTGTGACAGTACTCACAAACAACAGACCCAGTAGTAGAATCACCAAGAGAAGCAGTGCCACTAGGTGCAAGAGTGGCAGGGGCAGCAGCCTGGAGTGCCGATCTGTCAGTAATAGAAGGGTGCAACATGGCAGCCCTACGGTTTTCTTCAGAGGAGACCAGGGCATAGGACTGTTCAAGTGTGGGAAATGGCTTATGACCCAACACCTAAACCCGAATATGATCATACTTGACATTCAAACCTGCTAAAAAATCATAGACTCTGATCTTGTCCATATGTTGTTTGTAAGAAGTAATATCAACAGCTGTACTTGGGTAAAAGTCAGAAAAGTGGTCCAGTTGCTGCCAAAGGCTGTGCAAAGTAGCATAATATTTGGACACTGAAAGTTCTCCCTAAGTGGTGTGAAGGACCTTCTTCCGGATTTCATATACTTGGGCATCATTGCCAAGCTGCCCATATGCTTCCTTGCATGCAACCCAAATCTGATAGACAGTGTCCAGAAGAAGAAAGTTATGCTGTAAATCTGAAGTCATAGAGCCTATCAGATAAGACATCAGAACACCATTATTGGCAAGCCACTTGTCCTGAGTAGGTCCTGATGCAGTAGGCATAACACAAGTGCCATTAATATGACTGGTGAGACCACACGGCCTGCAATGGCAAAAGAGGCAGATCTGGACCAGAGAAGATAATTCGAGCCATCTAGTTTAATAGGATTTAGTGGGAAGCTATGGTACTCTGTCTTGCTGTGACCATCATTAAGTGCCTGATCTGAAGTAGCTCAAGAATTGGTCGAATCACCCATACTGACAGCGAATATGGCCAATAATAACTTCAAAGTAAAGGTTGAATCACCTCACAAAAAATCAGAACCAACAGCACAAGAAGACCCCTATATCGATAGTGTCAGGGTTTTGAAAAAACCCTGTAATGCTGAAATCGATGAAGGGAATAAGGTGTCAAAAATCTGTAGAGAAGTGGCTGCAACTGAGGTCGAGGGACCCTCTATGATAGAAGAAACACCCTGCAAAAAAAACAGAACCAAACGACAGCAACAAGCAGCCCCACACCCAAAGTCGACAATTATTAGGGTTTTGAAAAAAACCCTGAAGATGGAGATCGATTGGGACTGGGGGTCTTCAAAAAAGGCTGGACAGATGCTGGAAAGGGTGCTGAAGAAGCTCCAATAGGTGAGAAACAGCCAGCAATAATGGCAGGGGCTGATCTCCAAAAAACTTGAAGGCTTCAATACAGCAAGTGATGTCCAGCAGCTATCGAGCAGGTATTAATTCATGAGGAAAAAAAAGGAAAAAGAGGTAGGGAGGGGCAGCCACTAGATCATACGATCACCTCTTGTAGTGCTGCCCTTATGGAAGAGGGAGAACCAAGGAGGAAAAAGCAGAAACAAAGAGAAAAAAACGATGTACGGAAAAAAAGGGAAAAGAAATCGAAGGGGGGGGTGGTCCCTAAGTCGAAGTTGTCTCTGATACCATGTAGAGAAACTTAAATTAGGGAAAGGCTTGAAGAAGCACATCTTTATTTATAATCATAATGAAAAATGAAACAATTGTACATTAGCAATGTGGGACTAAACCACATGTACAAAATAAATAAAATAACAAAAGAAAGAGGACCAGAATACCCCCCACGGTATTCTGGCCATATAGCTAACACATACATACCAATCTTTACCCCTTCATGTATTCCCAATCTTTCTTACCATAAATATAGTGGAACTTCAGTGCTTCCGTATCTCCTACATACCATTCATTTTCTTCAATTGTGACTCCAATATTTTTGAGATTTCGAGTGGTTCAATAACATGCCTCGAGAACTCCATGGCTGGTTCTTGCTCCAACCTTACCATCCCTAAAATAGTGATACTCGTTTCTCCTTCACTCCATCTCTTTCATTTTCTACTCCACATGCCCAGTGAAACCGTGAAAATAAATCTATTCTTGCCAAGTAGGTTTACTCCAGGGTGAAAACATGGTATTGCAAAAAATGATTTCCAACACATGTGGTGCACTCCGAATCCAACTAATACATACATACATACTGTAGAAAACCTAGGACCTGTAACCAGTAACTTGAGAGAAGAGAAAAAAAAGAGAATGATAGAATAATAACTTGTTTTTTTTCATTGATAGGAAAACCCCTCTATTTATAATAGAGGGGAAATTACAAATAGAAAGGGGAACTCCTAATCAGATTAGGAATTCCTAATCATGATAGGATTCCAAGTTACAATAGGAAAAGAACTAGAACTAACAACTTAAACTGAAACTAAGACTTGACATAATTAGAAACTAGGACTCCAACTAGTACTAGGAAAATAGAAGATACACATATCAACCAAATCATCGTTCACGTGAACAGTGTCACATGAACAGTACTTCAACACTCCCCCTCAAGCTGGATTATACAAATAAGTAAAGAAAGAAAATCTAGCTTGAACAAAAAGGAAAAAAAAGAACTTCATAATAATGCAAACACTCCCCCTCAAGTTAGCGCATACAAGGTATTAATGCCCAACTTGAACAAAATGAGAAGAAACTAAGTTGCAGCAGAATCCAACTTGACAGATGAATGTAGCTCCCAAATAAACCTTCAAGAACTTGAAATAATTGATCTTCAAAACCTGGACAAACATGATCAGCAAACCGGGACTAGAATTTCTTCCAAAAAAAAGGCAGCTTTTAACGATCTTCAATTGCTAACCAGTGATGAATCTCAGATTGTCATAATGACATAAAATCTTGAAGTTAAATAACTAAAGCAGCAAGTAGCGGAAACGAGCTGAATTAGGCAGCGGAAAAACACTGTATCAACCCAACTAAAAGTCCTCAAGTAGGCAACAACCAAATATCTTCAATACTCTTCAATACTTCAATCTCCCCCTTACGGCAAACTCAACCCAATAACGAAGAATACCCAATGGCAATGGTGGAGAAAACTGATCTTCTATGTTTTGCACCTGCAAGTTCTGCGTTCTTCAATGTCTGCAAGTGTATTGTACATAATCCCCCTCTCATGTGTAGTACACGTGGACATAATAGAGATGATGTAAGAGATAGGGCAAAAACATAATATTCCAGAATTTTCCAAAGGTGCTATGGGTAAATACCAAAGGTATGGGATATGAAGGGAATTAGAATTATTGAAAGAGAAAAGTGTTGAAAAAAAAAATGACATGACTATAATTTGGTGGAAATCCACTTTTAAATACAATCCAAGCCAAAGGGCAAACTGGTAATAAACCAGAATTTTAAGGGTCAATTGGGTAGTCAAATAGGGGAATGGCAGAATTGTAATTTAAATGAAATCCATATATATATATATGCATAAGCAAGGCCAAATTTAAGGGAGGAGTGGCAATCTGGTAAATAACCAGAATATTTCAAGGGCTTTTGGTAAACAAAGAAGCACTGGGATGCAATAGGAATTACCAATTATGAAGTAGGGGCAATCTTGGAAGCGAATGTAAGTGATAAATAGAAGCTGAATTAGGCATAAAGGCAAGGGCAAATTAGGAAAAAGATAAAATAAGGAATATAATAAATAACGATGTCATTGGGATTGAATGGATTATGGTCAATTAAAAGAAAGTAACCAAATATCTTGCAGGCTGTAGCCAAAGGGAAATGATCGTCTTCAACCTCACTACCAAGGTCCAAAAGTAAAAGATAACAAGACTCGAGAGACTTCATCAGCAGAGGTGAGAACAATAAACACCATTAGAAGAAAATAAATCGAGGAATATTTGAAAACAGAAACCACAATCAGTTCTCCGACCATCGAAAGTAGCTGGTTCGTCAGAACTAGCAATCGGAGGCGGAAAACCCAGCCGACGTTAGTAGCAGGATATCGATTAGCAGAAAATAGAATCAGCAATGTAAATAAGAAAACCAGAGATTATTGCAACAGAGGCGTCGGTTTGTTTGGATTCAACAAATCATGACTAGCAAACCCAGTCGAAGAATCTGGAATAAATTTCGATCAACAACAACCGGTGAATCGAAACCAGAAATTGTGACCAGATATCAATAGTTATACAACCAATGAACGGCCAAGAGGAACAAACTAAGGCTTCAATCTTCAGCAGAACAGGTACGAATTTTCATACAAATCTTCAACGGTATATGAAACCCTAGTTCTTCTTCGTCTATAAACTAGGGTTTCTTCTTCCAACTAGAAACCCAAAAACAACTCTCAAAATGGCAATAACAGAGAGAAACAGGTACTTGCTTACTGCTCTGATACCATGTAGAAAACCTAGGACTTGTAACTAGTAACTTGAGAGAAGAGAAAAAAGAGAGAATGAGAGAATAATAACTTGTTTTTTTTAATTGATAGGAAAGCCCAATAGGGGGGAAATTACAAATAGAAAGGGGAACTCCTAATCATGATTAGGAATTCCTAATCATGATAGGATTCCAAGTTACAATAGGAAAAGAACTAGAACTAACAACTCAAAATGAAACTAAGACTTGACATAATTAGAAACTAGGACTCCAACTAGGACTAGGAAAATAGAAGATACACATATCAACCAAATCACTGTTTACGTGAACAGTATCATATGAACAGTACTTCAACACATACATACCAATCTTTACCCCTTCATGTATTCCCAATCTTTCTTACCATAAATATAGTGGAACTTTAGTGCTTCCGTATCTCCTACATACCATTCATTTTCTTTAATTGTGACTCCAATATTTTGAGATATGAGTGGTTCAATAACATGCCTCGAGAACTCCATGGCTGGTTCCTTCTCCAACCTTACCATCCCTAAAATAGTGATACTCGTTTCTCCTTCACTCCATCTCTTTCATTTTCTACTCTACATGCCCACTGAAACCGTGAAAAGAATTCTCTCCACTCACTGCCTTGAAATAAGGACAACAATAGAATCAGTTGAAACCCAACCCCATGGAACCTATCTCAGTTCACCAGAGCCAAGAAATGAACGTAGAAGAAACACTCAACAAAAATAAAAAGAAACAAAACCCTCTTTATATGTTGGTCCAACCCCCCCCCCCTTTTTGTATGCTATCAAAACTATGATCCATTAACAGTCTAATAATACTTAGAACTCATGATCCTGGAGCTTCAATTATCTAACCCAAAGTTCATCATTAAATCCCTCTCACCTTCAACAATTTTAAAAGTTAAGAATAAAATAAATTTAACAAAAGGAAGACCTAAACTATCCCAGAGCAAAACTATGTCAAAAACATTACCACCTCGAATAGATTAGAAAGAAAGCCTCATCCACGTCCATATTTTGTCAAAACCAAGAATTTTGACTTAGAAAGCAAGATGAAACAAATATCTACTAACATATTAATGGATGAAAGTTTTTTTTTCCTGCAAGAGCTGCATCTTCTAACCAGTATCAAATTTGATTACAGAAAGGCCCATCTGGGAGCATGGCAAAAACATATTGTTCTTCGCAGAACTTCAAAGAAAATGTTCAGAAGTAACAAAAAAGAAACAAGACACCACCCACAAAATAGGAAACTAAAGTATTGTTGAACAGTCTGAATGATAGATCAAGAAAAATGTTAATGATGACAGAACAAGGTTGCCAAGGCCCGATCTCATTGTTTGTCCTAATTCACACAACAAAGGTAAATATGATAGTAAGATACACATATTTACGGGTTAGAAAATACTGAAATGGTAGTTCTTCAAAAGCACAGTTATGAAAGTACATTTTTTAAGTTTAAAGAAAAAGGGCTAAACTTGAAACTGCAAAACAGAAGTACCTGAAAACAATTTTGGCTGCAAAATTTCTTTGGTGGACTTCCAAAGATTGGCAATTCTCCTTTACTCAGACAATCCACATGATCTACAAGGTGAGATAACGACTGTGTTAACCCCTGAAACAAAATAGACTGCTAAAACATGGTTATCAATATGGTCCATACGCACATTGTCTTGTGCATTGATAACAACTGCTGCTGAAGGACCGATCACTGGTACCAGAACCTCTCAAGCCACAAATCCCACATTGACAAGATGGACAAAACCAGTCTCCATTTGGAACATCCTAAAAAAGCCCAAACATCAAGTTCCAAGTATTAAAAAAATAACTTTGATTAAGAAATGAAACTGTAATCATTCTGCATTTGATTCAATCAGAAAACCGGTAGAGAATTTAGAGATACATTACATACCCACCCCAAAAACTAGGTGTAAAAGAAAGAAAACCTGATGTGGGAGCTTCCCGGCTGCCAAATTTTCCTCCCTATTTCTCTGTGATTGTTTGAAATAGTACTACCCCAAACAACCTGATTTCACCACTACTCATAGTTGTCATGGCATCAGGTGACCCAAGGTGTTGGAAAGGGCCTGGACGCAAGGCAACGCCTTGGAAACTATGCTCCCACTAGTTCCTATATCTGCATCCTGAAGTTCAGCCCTGTTTCACTGTATCT
>NW_025317842.1:0-26117 GCF_018873765.1 Telopea speciosissima
AAACTTTGCTAAATAATAAAGCAGAAGGAAAGAAATAGAACCCTATTTATTTCATATATTTCTAGAACACAGACTGCATATGTTTTCTTATTATTTGAAAATCAAGAAAATACAAGGTCTCATCAATAATTTGAAATATGGATTTAGAATTTTCGGAAGCACCTGTTTCCTGAAAATGAGTAGGGTACATTGTATTTTCGGTCAGGAAAATTTAATGGCTTGTGAAATTTCTCCATTTTCTAATTTATACAGCTTCCGTCTTTGGTGAACAACGGCGACTAGAGCCCATGCCTGCTGAGAGGAAAGGAAGGTGGAGAAAAGAAATTGATTGGCTCTTATCTGTCACTGATCACATTGTTGAATTGGTCCCTTCCCAACAGCAAACCAAAGATGGAACAATGGAGGTGAAATACTTCTCCCTGAAGTTCTCTCTCAATCAATTTTATCATATATATTGGGTTGCTTCTCACACCGTAATAATCCTCTCTTGATCAAATAGATAATGATAACATGCCAACGAAATGATCTGCATATGAATATCCCAGCCCTGCGGAAACTTGATGCCATGCTCATCGTAAGCACCTGATATCTTTATAATTTTCAATGGTTAGGAACTAGAGAGGCTAACAGTTACTGATGTTTTAAAAAAATTCCCCTTCTTTTCCATTTTCTGCATGATTAACAGGATTACCTAGATAACTTCAAGGACCAGAATGAGTTCTGGTATGTGTCAAGAGATGCTGATGATGCTGAAAGTAGGAAGGATGACAAGTGGTGGCTACCTACTGCTAAGGTCCCCCCAGAAGGGCTATCTGATGTATCAAGAAGATGGCTGCAGTTCCAAAAGGAATCTGTGAACCAAGTACTAAAAGCAGCAATGGCCATAAATGCCCAGGTTCTATCAGAAATGGCAATTCCTGAAAACTATATTGAATCCCTCCCAAAGGTAAAAGGAGCAATATCCCTGCATTTCATAGAACATTTGTACATTCTTGATTTTTCCTATCTGTTTATTCATTTTCCATTTTGTGTTAGAATGGGAGAGCAAGCCTTGGGGACTCTATATATCGGAGTATTACAGTGGAATATTTTGATCCAGAGCAATTCCTCTCCACCATGGACCTTTCAACAGAGCACAAGATCCTAGACCTCAAGAACAGGATTGAGGCATCCATTGTAATTTGGAAGAGGAAGATGAACAACAAAGATGGCAAGTCTTCGTGGGGTTCAGCAGTGAGCTTGGAAAAGAGGGAGCTCTTTGAAGAGAGAGCAGAGAGCATTCTAATCCTTATAAAACAGAGGTTCCCTGGCATTCCACAGTCATCACTTGACATAAGTAAGATCCAATACAACCGGGTATGAACATGAAACTTACATTGTCTTATCTTTCTTCATTATTTTCTATTTATGTATACAAGCTCAAAGAGACCTCAAATACACAGGATGTAGGACAGTCTGTTCTAGAGAGCTATTCGAGGATACTTGAAAGCTTGGCCTTCACTGTCATGTCCAGAATTGAAGATGTTCTTTATGCTGATTCCCTCGCTAAAGATCCATCGCTGGCTGAGTCAAAAAGAAAACTTTCAGTGGAGTCCCTTCCAGTGGTGGAACCAGTAAAGTTCTCAGGCCCTGGTGAAGAATCAGAGTTGTTGAATTCAGCAGAGACACCTACCTCAATGACATTATCGGACTTCATGGGTTGGCATTTGGATCAAGGAGAAATTGATCAAAAGAAAGATTCATCAGAGAATTTAGAGGAAAATTGTAAAGATGATGATGAGAAGTCTGCAAGCAAACTTGCTAACATTGTGACCAACAAGCAAACTACCTACATAGAGAAGCTTGAGAACTTGGGTGGTGTGAGGAGTCCAACTGCTCGTCATTGAAACAGAACTATAGAGAAAGTGAGAGAAAAAGAAAGGGAGATATAAGGAGAGAAAAGAGTGTAAAGAGAGAAAATCTGTAAAGAGATTGAGAGGAGCTTGAATTCCCAATGTAAATATTCAGACCCCACAAAGGAGTCATTTTGAACAGTGGTCAGTTTTATTACTGTTTCATTCCTATTGTGGATACTGTTGGGTTTGATGCACTTGGGTAATGCTTCCTACTGTATCCTATCCGGATGTAATTGCCTGAGTAGAATTGCAGCTACTGATCTCTGTCTATTCTTACCATTATTTTGGAGAAAATCCATGCCTTTTACATTTCTAGTCTTCCACACTGAATGCAGCAGAGTTTTTCACTGTCCTAGTTATATGGGATTGTTTAATTATAATACTTCCAATAATTAATAACACATATCTGAATATAAACTAGCACCTGTTAGTTTCTTTTGACTAGGTTGGTTGCTCAAGCTTAGAAAATTATGTGTCCATCACCAGGAATACCAGAAACATCAGGAAAGTGTCACTAGAACATTTCCAAACAGTGGTTTAGGGTTATTTGATCACAGAAATTATTTTGGTCATGCCCACATTCATGATCCATTGGCACTGTTAAATATATTGCTCCATTTGATTTGGTTGAAAAGGGATTGGGCATTGTGTGAGTATTTGTGCCAACTGAAGACAAACAGATGGGCATTTGGGTTTGGCATATAAGCAACCCAAAGCGTTGGAGGGGGCTTGGACGCAAGGTGACACCAACAAGGCGCCCAAGGGCTCGCCTAGCGACCAAGGTGACCAAGGCGCCTGGATGCCTAGGTGTCGCCGCCTTGACAACTATGATTATCAGGTAACTTATACAACTAAGAAACCACAAACCAACAAAGATCAAAATCAAAGCAATACCCAAATTTGAAAGTCTAAATAACAAGAAAGAAGGTCTCAAGAATGCCTGGACATACTTACTTACATGTTGAACACAAACAAAAAGGACAATATACTAATCCTATTAACAAAGGAAAGAGTAGGGAAGGATGTGGATCCTTTCCTCAACAATTAGATCTTGCCACGTGGTCCAAGCTTAGGAGGTAGTTGTGGGCCCTTCTTGATGGGTAGAATGTCCCCTGAGGCAGTGGAGCTGAGGTAGGCAAGGGTAGAACCACCTCCTAGTATCAAAAACTTGAGCAACAAGCCTCTCTTGGTGAAAGGAGCTGCAAATGTCTCAAAGAACTTGCTCTGCAATTCCAATTTCACACAAATTCACTAGACTTAACTAAGTAATTACACATGAAAGAAAAGGGCTGTTCAAGATTGTTTCCTTCTAACAGATGCAAATCTGAAAAGCATAACCTGCAACTCAATTGAATCATCTAAGAAGTGAAGAAAGGACATCATAGTTAGTTCACAAGACCTGGAGAGAGTTGTAGGGAGAAGGAGCATCGGAGCCGTACAAATCCCATTGGCCAGTAGTGTTGCCTATGTCCTCCAGGTCGAAGTAGACACTCTTGTCACCGTACTTGGCCACCACTGCTCCTGATCTGTACACACATATTCATCAAAACCTACCAAAACCCCAATTCTAGCCAACGAGTTTGGAATCCAAAATTACTCAATTAAGGAGAATTTGGGTGGGTTACCTAAGGTTCGTGCGGGTCACATTCCGGCGAGTTGGCTTGCAGAAGAGCTTAGTACCGGTTATGGAGCTTCCGGCAAGGCCCTTAATGGCGATCGGTTGTAAAGATGCTATGGTTGCCAGAGACGCCATTGGTCTTCTTTCTCTCTCCACAGAGGCGTTCGTTCTTCCTTCTTGACTTCAGTAGGCAAAGACGGTAGAAATAATTAGCTCGATCTTTTGCTCGGATTTGGATAAGCCACGTGGCGAGCTGGGTTTTTTCTTGAGAGATCAATGGAATCCCATTTAGAGGGTGACACGTAGCGTCCTGGTGGATAAGCCTATCTTTCTTTAAAGCCACTCACAAATGATCCACAAACGGTTCGACCGCTCACTCCATCAGTTGTTTATTAGTGTGATAGGAAGTCATGAAAATTGAGGAGCTATACTCTATTTAGTGAAGGAAATATAGTTCACGGTATCGGTATGGATATCGGTTATCGATTTTGGTATCGATATTGGTACCGGTATTGGGCGCTGATGATATCAATATCAATACATATCAATCGTATCAGACCAATGCAGGATCAAAACACTAGTTTTTCGCTCTTAGTTATAGGGAAAATGAAATAAGAATGATTTGGGAGTTGGGCAATGTAAACCAGTGTTTTTATGAGTTTATGACACCCTTCATAGTTCATACGATGTATGTGTTCACTCACATCTTTATCAGATCGGCACTCTCCGTTCGATTATTATTGTTATATTTGAACGGTCAAGATTATCTCTTATTTGGGACTCCCATTTTCACTCCGACTCTCCCTCTAGGACTCTTTATCATTATTTTTTTGATCTCTAGTTAAACAGGATTTTTATCCCTTCCAGTTTCTTGTCCGGCCCAGTTCCTCAATGCCCCAAATAAAAGGGGGGGCGCAATGGCCATTTCACCCCGCCCAAACACCTTTGCCTGAATGGAGTCCACCCCCTCTGATTAGAGGCACTGGGGAATTGAGCCGAGCAGAAAACAAGAAGAGATAATTTTCCGATTAAACATGGTCCAAAAACGTAATCCCTAATCTTCTCCTTTTTTGAGTTATAAAATTTGCAAATTAAATTCTCATTCGCTCATTCTGCGCCAATGTCAATTGGGACGGTAGTGCACCCCAAAAAAAAAAAGATGGTATTTGAGATGCGAATTCTTATTGGTATCGGTATCAAAGGCTTTGTAATGGCAACGTTTTACTGTTTCTGAGTCAGAAACAGTTTTTTGTGTTTCTGTGAATTTGAAGTAATTTTGTATGGTAAAATTGAAAAACATTGTTTCTACCACTATTAAAAAAAAAACAGAAACGCGTATGGGGCATGTTAATTTCCTCCAACAGGAGAATCCCTTCATCACGAATGTTGACGTTCGAATGGGTCTGATAGCAATTAAAGGTAGTTTCGATCATTTGTCAAATGAGGGAAAGGAGGTGGTAACAAGATATGTGGGTTTTCTATATTCAAAAGGGTGGGTAAGTTAGGGGCACGGACCTCACATGTTATGGGGTTTTGAAACAAGAATAATCAGGGTTTAAAAACCACGGGATTGGATTCCAGATGGATCCCACCACCCCGGAATTGGTGTTCTAATGCCTTTTAGAGCTTATCCACATAAATATCGGCCAAGGCAGATCAGAATCGGAATCATTATTCTTAAAACCGTAGGAATAGTTAAACAACGAAAGCTGCATTTTCCATTTTTTGGTATGTTTGGGTGAGTTTTGAAGAGTGTGTAGTGGGAAAGTGTTGCGGCGAAATTTGACCCGTCGTCCATTTGGCCAAGCTGACCTGCATAGGTAAACAATACCAGATAAGAGAGTGTCGACTCGAGTCAGTTAGTACACTCCGATGCCTAAGTCAGACCTCTGCAACAGATTACTCTCTAATTCTAAGAGCTTGAAATAAGCCAAGAGAGTCCCCCTTACCTGGGTTAGGTGTGTCTATTTATAGCTTCGATTTACTGGATCGGTGTGTGAACTCCTTGTTTATGGACAATAATCTTGACTTCATATAGTCCTAGGTGTTGCTTTCTAGGCTCGACACTTGTTAGGTTAGTAGTCATGAAGGAAGCATGACCTTGACCCAGCCAGGGTTCGTGGTTACGTTAGTTAACCGTCTTAGGCATTTAAAGTTCTGAGACCGACCTAAGTTGACTAGCCTGATCTGAGTCGACTCGATGACAGATTCGTGCGCTTTTCCATTCTACACAGTTTACTTTGGTTGACCTAGTTAGATCGGTTATGGCCTGATCTTCCACATGTCATCCTTGGATTGGTTGATTTGAACTATGACTCATCAGAAAGTAAACAACTTTTCCTCACCTTTCCTTAAGATTTTCTTCACTACTTATCCACCACATCACTTCCCACTTCCCAACCAACTAAACAAGGTATAAGGGATAGTAGATATATATTTATGTAAAAAGTAGATTTATAAAGGGTACGAAAAACGAAATTGTTTACTGAAACTGAGAGTAGTTTAAACCAAAATAGTGAAATCATTTAAAAATGGTTCGATTTTGGTTTAAAAGTTGAGATCGTTTATTTAATGTTTTAAATCAAACCGAAACATTTAAATCGGTGATTAACCAATTAATATATAATAAGTTAAACCATTAATGATTAGAATAAACAATAAAAAAAACTTATAACAATAAACAATTCAATTTAATGTTAAATTTACAATCATTTCTATAAAAAATATAAAGGATTAGAAACCGTTTTAATAAATGGTTCAGGTTTCGTTTATCAAAAAAAAAAAAACCTATACAGTTTGGTTTTGATTTCTACCCCTTAAGGACCGATTCAAGGGATCTTCGGCGGATTCAGTAGCGGATTCCACGTTTTAAAACCCTGTGTATCGTATCGTAGAAGAAAGAAGAAAAATGAGATGAAATTCTTCTGTCACCCGCCACATTTGTAGCTTTTAGATCAAATAAGATGAGATGAAATTGGTAGCGTTTGCTCCAGTTGCACACACGTACACTTAGTGTATGCGAAACCCTATTCCTCTCTCTCTCTCTCTCTCTCTCAACTGTGTCACACCTTCTTCCTTCTCGCTCCTTGGAAATCTCAGTCTCTTCATGCAGGTAGATACATCAGTAGAAGAAAGAAGAAAAATGAAAGTCATATATCAAGAAAAGGAAATCACATTATAAAAGTAATTAACTAAAGAATCTAAATAAAGGGTTAGCCAAAACCAAACAAAACAAAAAAATTAAGAAAGAGAGAAACCCTCTCTCTCTCTCTCTCAGGACATTAATGGTACGTGGAGATTGTTGCTTTATCACTGCAGAGATCACAGCTTCGTCTTCTTGCAATTCTTCATTCCATCGCCTTACTCACAGGTTCATGGAATAAGAAGTGCATGAAGATGAAACAGTGATCTGAGCAGCAGAGGCAGAGCAGAAAGAAGATCTCGATAAAAGAAACAAGTTTTGGCTCTCTCATACGAGGGAATTCTTGTCTCGTATAAGCTGATGTATTGAGGTTTTCTTTCTTTCTTTCTTTCTTTCTTTGGTTCTTTTCTTTATCGGGCTTGGTACGAATTAGGCCAAACTTTGTCCGGGCTATTATTAGTTCAAGTCGGCTTAAGTAAATGAGTTACATGACTTATTTACATGATGAACCCCCCCCCCCTCCCCTCCCCTCCCCTCCCCTTAGATCGTTACTCTCCGTTCGATTATTAATGTTCTTTTTGAACGTTTAAGATTATCTCCTATTTGGGACTCCCATTATCTCTCCCAAAGGGAGTTGAAGGAATTATTCACAAGGAGGTTGCAATATCTGACTTTGTTTCCTGATCCTGATCCATAGTAAGTTTGAGTAAGTTTCGTTAGCAAAGCCCGTATCAAATCCTTCAATAAACTTGGATTCTGAGAGTTGAAACGACTTAACCAACCAGCAGTTTTTGTATTACCATGAATATCCCAAGAAAATAAAATAAATTACATCCATTAGCCTACCTAAGTTCACTTGTTTAAAGCAAGGGGGGCAAATACAATGTAATGATGATAGAATAACAAAATTGTTTGTTCTCTCCCAGACCAAAACAAACCCCCCCATGACTCAGACAGAATGTGGATGAAGAAAATGAAGGATTCACTCCAGTTTTACTCTGTCCATATCATTGATCATCTCTTCAAGCTGTACAAGACACATCAATACCGGATACAAAAGAAAGCATCAGCAAGTTTGGAAAGAAGGAAAGAAAGAAAGAGGGAGGACACCTTAAGCATCAATAACTAACAAGCAAGAATAGTAGCAGACCTTTACAATTTGGCGTATGAAGTAGTCACCATAACGCTTTGACGATTTGGATTCTACAACATGAAGCATGTCCTGCATTAACAGCCACAGCTCCGGTTAAATACAGAAAAAAAAAAATGCAGTTCTGATGATTTAAATTGCATAAACCTACGGTTAATTGAAGTATACAGCTTTCTTGAACAAATACCTAGCTTCTTCAGCCAAACATTGAACAGATTACCTAGACTACACAAATCCTCTATTTCCAGCCCAAGAACCTAGACGAGGGCCTTTTACCCAAAAAAACAAACATATAGGAAGGCCCACTTTTCCACAAACACAACAGAAAAGTAGACTGATGGAATCAATTACATACATCGTTAATGTAGAAATCCACATCCGCATTGGAGATAATCTTTCCATCACTGTCAACAGCATGCGTCTTGTGCTTGTAAGTCATCAAGATCGTCCTGTAGGTATGCCCCGAATAAATGTCTCAGAAAATTATAGAAAGTACAAAAAGAAATCAGATATAAATGTCCAAATGCAATCATTGTCCAAATGATAAAAACTCAACCTGAGAGTGGACTCATCCACTTCCATATAAGTAGCAAGCTTCCCAATAGAAATTGTTGAGTACAGTTTCAAGAAGGTACGAACACCAGACAATAACTGCTGCTGCTTCACTTCATAAAGGAACAGCTTCAACTGAAGCCTATAAGCATCCTGCAAAAAAAGACACAGATACCATCGTCTAACTATCTGAAACTTTAGACACTGTGGTTCATGATCATCATGCCCAAAGTCGAATTAAATACACAGAAACAACTGAAACTAAATAGTTATTTCTTGTTATGGGGTCTAAAGGCTAAAACAAAATTTCCAATCTCCTTGGAAAACATGGAATTTTGATCAGCTGGATCCAAACAAAAAATTGAACCAAGCTTGATCCAGAACCTCAAGGTTAAGAGAAAACAAGTAACACAACATAACATGACAGCAACTTATATGGCCACTTAATTCAACAAACAACAGAGAAATTAATCCTCACACTCTCTTGGACTTTTAAGATTCAGCATTAAAACAAAAGGAAACAGATCTCATCTTACCTGTAAGATTTTTTATTTTATTCTTATTTATTTAGTTTTTTTTTAATTTGGGGGGGGGTGTTTAGGAATTGGGATAGACAACTGAGCTGTGAGAAGTAGGAATATTTCCATCATATATATCACCCCACGTGAGACAAATTGTATGTTTGTAAGAACCCAAACTAAATTCAATAAGGCCCTGTTTCCAAGAGATAAAAAAAAAATATTCAACAAAGCCCTGCTCCAACTCTTTGGGGTTGGCATAATATCTTTGTTTCACATGACAAAACCATCTCACAAATGTACTATCACCCATCGTTAGCACGAACTCAATTTTAAAGTACATCAGTTCTAGTTTCCTCACATCCATATCAATACCCCAGATCATTTTTTTCCAATGTGACACATTGCTTCCACAACTGGTCTCAAGCTCTGTCATAAAATTTCAGTTCAGTTTCACATGTATGCGCATTAGCCATACAACAAACAACAAACTAACTTTCCATTTCATCCACCTAATGCAATGGACAAAGCTTCTTCAATCATTTACACCTTAAGGATTACTAGACAACTGAACTAAAATAGTGAAAACAATCTCAAGTGTTCATATAGACATCCTTCAACCCCCCTTCTCCCCCCCCCCCCCCGAGAAAAAAAAAACAAAAAAATAGTGATGTAGATCAAAGCATGAAGAACAAGACAAACAAATTTCAAAAAAAATGGTTGCAGTTCACATGAACAGTACCCGAGCTACTGTTTACGTGAACAGTATTGTGGGCCTAGCTTTGATTATGTGTGGTTCTATTCTAAAAGCCTTGGACAGCAAGCCACTCCAGGATCGATGGGACAGCTTCTAGAAGATTTTGTTTCCGTTTGTTATTTCCTTTTTGTTATTTTAGTCTTTATTAGTCTTCCCTAAGTTTAGCTTTTATTTAGAAATTTCTATTTTCAATAGTTTCCTTTTGTATTAGTTTCCAATTCCTAGTTTCTATTTCCTATTTCTTTAGGGGCAAGATATTGCTGCCTATAAATATGTATGAGCTCTTAGGAGCCTCCCAACAATTTATGATGATGAATGAATATTGCTTTTATGCAACTTGTGTCCTGGTGAGAGGCTGAGTGAGCTGACCCTATCCCCCTTATTCTTGTCTTCTATCTTCTTCTTCCCTTACTCGATACCTTGCTGCTCCTGCTACTGTGCAACTGCAACCAAGTGCTGCTGCTACATCTGTGAAGGCCTGATTGCAACCTTGATCAAACAACCAACACTGCTGCTGCCAATTACACCACCAATTGAGGGTCTACATCTCCTGCAGTTTAGTTTTCTCCAATAGAACCTGCTGCAACTTCATGACTTCAGAACTCAGCAACCAGTGATCCATTTGAGATCATATTTAACGCATTTTGAGAACACATTCTGCCCTTCCTTCGACTGTGCTTGACCTCCCCAACTGCTGGCCAAAGTGATCTCTCCAATAACCTTCTATTTTGAAGGCTGGTTTATAATTTTCAAGCCCTCTTCATAACTCAACATTCTGCCATCAGGATTGGCTGATTTTTGGAGCATAAGATTCATTCAACACCTTCTCCACTCGATCCAAGTTTGGTGAAGTTCTGCTGTCTGATTTGGTTTGAATCCCTTAACCTTCTAATTTCATATTCTGTTGAGATCTCAGAATTAGAAAGATTTTTGAATCAGGGATTTTTTGCATCCCTTCATCTGTTTTGGACCCCGGCTCCATGGGGATACAAACCCCATTCGAGCCCTCTAGTTTCTAATTCTGGTTTGGGTTATTTCTGGCCCTATAATCCCCCTGTTTGGGCCTGCAGCATCCTAGTTAGCTGCTGGTCATTGACTCTTTGCTGGAACTGTTACTGGCCTATTGTAGGTTTTATTGGGGCTAGTTTACTTTGTAAATTAGCCTTACATCAAAGAGAGGTGTTCAGATGTCTAAGAGATTCATTAGCTCACAGAGTAAGAAACTAATTTGATCAGAAATGCAAACAAACAGCTACAGCCTTTTGAATAGAAAATTTTGAGCATACCATGAACACATATTCATAATGCAGAGTTGAAAATGAGGAAGAAAATACGCAAATCTTAAGCCAAGATGCCACAATACTATTATGTTAAAATAAAGACGAAATACAGAGAAAATTTGCAGATTAAATTGAACCCTAACTAAGTTGACTGTTATCTGCAAGACCTGCATAATAAGGTCTAACTGTAATCTTTAATATAAAAAATTGGGGAAAATCCCACGATGCCAGGGTACTACTTCCCTCTCACAAGGGGTTCTTTATTATTTTTCTCTCCTGCTCTGACCATGTGAGCCCAAATACGGATGAAACCGTTTTCTGCATTGCCATAAGTGTGGCGTTCAGATTCCTCTCCCACACTGGTGTCATGGGGAACTCCCTCCCATAAAAATTAAAAAGAAATACATAACAGTTGGTCAATACTCTTTTGGATCAAAATAATAAGATCCTGATTCAGTACAAAGTTTTCTCCAATTATAAGGGAAAAGGCATGGGCCAGGAAATTTTACCTGGTTGTAATTTACTAGAGGTTCTTCATAAATTGGAGCTGATGGGGTTATGAACTTGGGACATGCGTATGAGAAAAGCTCATCATACAGGGAATATGCCTCATCATCATATCTCTGCATCCTTATCATTTTCTCACCGTACTTCTCCCTTAATTGAGAGTTTACATTCTCCTCAACAAGTTTCACTTGGGGACACAAAGAGAGACAAATTGCCAATAAGGCATACATCTGCTCATTCTTCTTCAATATCTGCTCATATTGTGGGGATTTCTGATGAAAATTCTTGGTCTTATAGATGTACAAAAGAATCTTATTGAATTCACGTATTGCCTCAACATACCTGCAGAAAAGCTAATTAACATATTGGTGCTGGATCGCCAAAAACATTACAATACGAAACACAGTATAAACTGAATAGATAGAGTATCAAGAGATGCGTCAAATATCAAAATAATTAAAAAGAAAAACTAAAATACTGGAGGTACAGCATATAAAAAATGAAGAACACTTTTAGCTTTCCCGATTTCTTTATTTCCGTTACAATTAAAAACCCCACAAGGGAGGCTTTCAGTATGGCCTGGTGAATAAATAGGGACAAGTGGTTATGCTGGGTCAATACTATCATTTCCAGATTTCTTTATTTCAGGCATTCACTAGAGATTTACCCAATTTTAACTTATAATTATGCAATGTTTGAAAATGCAGGCACTAAATGCCCACAGGTAACATTACCAAACTTCGATCACATACTATTGAAATGTCTCCATCAATTCAACTTTTTCAGTTCATGTAGTGAGTTATGCTGCCAGTACCTTCCATTCAAATACTCTAACCCCCCCCTCCCAAGAGCATAAGTCATCAATTGCTACTTAGCTCTGCCATGACTCCATCTAAAATCACTTACTTTGTACTAGTAATGTTTCATTACAAATTTGTCAGTCACATTAATCAAATAGGAAGAAATATAGTAATTGTTTTCAAGCAGAATTCTTGAGGTCGCTTTTTAATGGAGGGGCAAAGTCAGAATCCATATCTCAAAGTTGTAAAGTCCATATGTTTCCTGGATCTTCTTCTACCTTATTTTTCCTGAATCACTTCTTCCTGCCACTTCTTACTACTAAAGTGTGAGTCCAAGTGTGAGTCCATGAGTAACATGAAGTTCAACGAGAAAACTTCAGACTTCTTTCCCCCCCCCCCGCCCACCAAACTGAAAACCTATGACATTGTTAATAGCATAAAAGCCCCTTCGGTATCCTTCATGATGCCAAGATTTGCTTCTTCCAATTTTTCCCCCCAATAAGTATGATCTAACATGGTACTGTTAGTAGCATTTAAGAATTGAAAAACTTAAAACTACGTCAAAATGGAATTATGAACAAAATGGGGCATTACTACTTAGATCATGAAAACATCCTGGGGAACAAAAGGTAACCGACCACCGTTTACTAAATTAAAGAAAGAAATACGAACATCCAAAGTTCAAAGCAGAAATGGACATAAATCCAAGAGGCAACACATACCTTCGCAACATAAGGTTGGCAAACCCATAATGGTATATGGTAGTTATGTGGCTTCCAATAACACTGGTGTAAACACCAGGTTGACTGATGTCAATGGGTAGCAAACACTTGAGACCAGTGTGATAATCACCAAGAAGACAATGAACTCGCAGCAAACCCACCATACTGAAATAACCCAACACCTTCAAAACATTGCTTCCGCCATTGTAATCATACCCATCAGTAGCAGTGAACTGTTCCAACCCTTCTTTCTCCTGCTCCAAGATCTGGATGATCATGGACTTCTCCACGAGTGCTTGCAAATAGTTGAGCACACCATACACATTCCAAGCCTGTAAAGTTATAAATGTATAATACTTGGTCTTTGTGAACTTATCTAGAAGACTGCAAAAGCAAGATGCATGAAAGCATATAAAGTGCCCCAACAAGAGTTCATCTGTGTACACTACATTCTCATTGAGTGTTTGATGAAGCACAAGTTTGAAGCCATCCCTACCATGCAAATGAAATATTGAAAAGATATGATAGATAGGAGAACCTCAGAAGTAAGCCATCAAGTAGCATAAGTGATATCAACAAACACCAGCATCATACTGAAAATAGATCCAATAACAAATTCATAAATGGTTAGGAACATAGTTCTAAAACTCGTCGAGATCTCAGCGAGATATCGGAAAACTCGAGAATCTCGAGCTGCTTGAGATCTCAAATCGACATTGTTTCGAGAAACTCGACCGAATTCTCGCCGAAATGCAACAAACCACCTTATAAATAGGCAGCAACTCGTCCCATTTCGAAGGAAACTCGACAGTTTCATGGTTTTGGATCTAGAGACGGGGGAAAGCTTGGATCTTTTTTTTTTTGGCCATATTAGAGGTTGCCACATCACTACGAAGAAATCGATTGATGCTTATTGTGGAAGATTTGGCTACATTCAACTATTGGGAGTTGGGACATGGAAGACTAGTGAAGTAGGGTGCATATGACTAATGTATTGTTCACTGTTGGGTGTCTATGTAATATGCATTGTAAACACTTCACGGTGTAGGGTTTGTAGCAGAAACTTTAAGTCTGTAAATATATTTCTTAAATAATTGTTCAATATTATGTGTCTTCATCAATAATTGCATAATTTACTTGTTTTACTTGCCAATTATGTCTCGTAGTACTCAAACAATGTGTAGAATTGATAATTTTACACACCAAATTGGGTAGTTTTTTACAATTTGAAGATTAAAACGTGTTTATTAAGCCTAAAACAAGCCTCCCTTAAAGTTTCGGAGCCAACTGTGGCTATCTGCCCACCGAAACAACATTACTGAGACCAAAAATAAAAATAAAAACATAAAACTCGCCGAGTTCTCGGCAGTGGTCTTGAGACAAGTTTTTGAACATTGTTTAGGAAAGAAATTTTTTTTTAATATTTGCAGAGAGACTCAACCCAAAATTCTTCTCGGAGCCATCCACCAAGCAGAAAAGGAAGTCCAAATAAAAACGGGAAAATTATCTACGACAATCACCAAAACTAGAACTTCGAATCGAGCAAATAACTAAATTTACTAATATCCAAGCTACTTAAGAGAATATTAAGCAGTACAGTCCAACCAGAAACTAAAACATAAAAAGATAAAAATAAGCAAGCAAAAGACCATCTTTTTTCGTTTCCAATTTTATTAATTAAGAGTGATACCTGATCGTACTGCCTAAGAAGTGCAATCTCCTGCTCAGTTTTGTTCTTCATCTTGGCTCGGTACTGGCAAAAAGACTGGAACTGATAAACAAACTCATCGACCATATCCCACAACCATTGATTCGGCAACTGCATATTGACCACACCATGCAACACAACCTGGAACAAACTACAGTAATTATCCCAAGAATCTATTCTCTGCCTCAGCGTAGGTGACAACCTCGCGTAGAGATGTCGAAACCACATCTCCCTGTACAACAAACAGAAGACGTGGTCGTTATCGACGTAGGGCGCGACCGCATCCACTGAGGGCCAAGGACTCTCCTTAAACATCCGATCGCTAAGCTTCTGAAACGAACCCTCGTACATCTGATGAATCTCATAGACATTCTTCTCCCTGATGTGCCTGTAAAGATGAACCACGAAGGTCTTCACCGAGTCCGGAACAAAGTTAGGATCATACCCTTGATCCTGCCCCTGCTGCTCCTGCCTGTGACCTCCGCCATTGTCGTCGTACCCGGCCGCGTCGTCATAGTCGTAAGAGGCCGCCATGACTGCTCCTTTCACTCTGGTCGGCAGATAAAGGATTTAACTTGGAAATTTTACAAAACCCCAAAAATGAGCTTCAAGAAAAGAAGAGGATTAGCCGATTAGGGTTTTTGTTTATCAACCAGAGATCAGAAATAACGATGAGGGAGAGTCGGAGAGAGACTGGGAGCCCAAGTGTCCCATATAGGATAAGAGATAATCTCGACCGTTCAAAAAGAACATTAATAATCGAACGGAGATTACCGATCTGATGAAGAAGTGTGTCGGACAAGAGCCAAGAGGTGTGTTCATGTCATAAGTCGTAACAGATTTAGGTTATACTACATTGAAAAACCGGGGCAGGTCTGAGCCGGCTTGAACTAGCCCGGAGGACCAAGCTTGGCCTGATTCTTACCGAACCCGATAAAGAAAATAACCTAATAAAGAAAGCGGCAAGAGAATGCTAATCGATCATGTAACCTCTGCACCAGTGCAGGGATCAATGAGAGTACGCACAAGAACATTGTTTTGGATGGGATTTTCAATTTCACTAGCCCTTAATCGATCTTTTCTCTATCTAGGTACAGATTATAAACACAGTATGAGCCAAAACTTGTTTCTTTATCTACTATAGAGATAGAGATCTTAGTTTCGTCTTTCTGTAGCAATGGAAGACAAAGTTAATTAGACCTTAATAAAGCAACAACCTGGATCTTTGTCCCCTCCAGTTCCCTGTCCGACCAGTTCCCCCAGTGCATCTAATAAAGGGGGGTTGCAATGACCACCCTAACCTTGCCTGAACACTTTGCCCCAATGGGGTCCACCCCCCCCCCCCCTTATTACAGGCACTGGGAACTGGGCCGGGTAGGAACTAGAGGAGATAATTTTATGAACAACCTCCACCAATGTCCACCATTATAGGGTCTCTTATTTTCTTTCTTTGTTTTGTTTTGTTTTGTTTTGGCTATCATTTCTTTTGATTCTTTTGTTAACAACTTAGATGCAAAGCGGGCACAAGGGTACATACATTTGCCCCTCTCACACCTTATAGTTGCGAGAGCCTCATGCACAGATATGCCTTTTTTAATGCAATTTTATTTTAAATGTTTTTTTTTAAGTATTGAATGTTTTCCTTTTCCTTTTTCTTGATATATGATGTTTTGGGTATGGATGATTTTCTTTTTCTTTTTTTTCATCTTCTTCTTCTAATATATCATCTGCACGAAGGTGCTATGATTCATGTGGGAGCGAGAAGAAGAAGGTATGGCAGTTGTAGGTAGAGAGAGAGAGAGAGAGAGATTTTACTATGATGTTCGGTATTGGTCTCAGCCAAGACCAATCTAATACTGATCCAGATCGGTTTGCAAGGCTTGAAAAAGCCATTTTTGGGATCGGACCTAAGATCAGCTCCATATCGTCCAATAATAATAATAATAATAACAATTTTAAAAAGTATGAAAAGGCATAAAATTTTAAAATCAAAATGAGAGAAAGAAGTAAAAAAATCAATTTCTTATGAAATATTGGATAAATACAAAAAAAAAAAATTACACTAGTTGAAAATTCTTATTAATTTTTGTAAAAACCCAAAGATTATTAATTAAAAAGACATTAAAAAAACATGAAATGTGATTTATAATTAAAATATGAATGAAAAGTGAATATATTTTTGCACTCTGATCTTCAAGTGTATATTGTAATACCTATGTACTCATACGTGTGTTAGCGAATGTTACCAAATCTGTTTGTGTATATATGGACAGATTGCATTTGATTGGATGTATTTATGGTCAATTGTATAAATATTTTCTTTTCTTTGTGGATGACTATAATCGTTTTACTTGAGTGTGTTTTCTTCGGGCTAAGTGTGATGTTTTTACTATATTTACTCAATTTCTTATGATGATTGAAACCTAATTGGGAACTAAATTAAAAACCCTTCGCATCAATTTAGGGGAGGGGGGGAATATATGTTTTGTCATTTTCAATCTATGTTGCGTGACAATGATATTATTTCTCAAAGATCTTGTCCTGACACCCTTCAACAAAATGGGGTTACCGAACAGAAAAACCCACCACCAATATATACAACCATCCTACCCATTTTTACAACTGACCATAAACACCTCCAATCAAATGCAATCTGTCCAAAGATTTGATAGTATCCGCTAACAATATGTACTGTTACTCAAGAATCGAGATTGAATAAAATGCAAAATCACTTCAGTTTGTTTGCTGAAGGAACCCTCGATATGTCACTTCTAGGGAATAGAAATTAAACCTCTATACGTAAATAGCTTAGCATTTCTCATTGAAGTTGAGGGTACATCATTCCAGTGTCTGAACTGGGTAAGGGGGTGAATTTTTTTCCTGTCCTGTATCCGGACTTGGCTCCTGTCAATCCGGGCAGCCCCTGAGATGAGGCGGTGCGCATTTACCGCCTTACCCCCTGCCCAACGCCTTGTTCGAGCAGGGGTAAGGCAGTCAATGCGCATGCCTCATCTCAAGTGCTGCACATGGCTGCACGCTGCCCAGATTGACTGGGTCTTTTTTGCCTGTTCCCTACCCGGTACAGTGGTCCAGTTCCTCTAATAGGGAGACGGAAATGACGTTTTCCTCGGGCAGTGTGTTGGGCAGGGGGTTAGGTCCTCATTTCCCACCCCCTATGAGAGGAACTGGACCACTGTACCGGGCAAGAAACAGGAGACGATAGTGATCCAGTAATTACCAACCAGGCTAGTTAATCAAGCATATGAGTCACTAATGAAAAGCAAAAAGTAGATCAGTATACCTCTATGAAGGCCCATCAATCTGTAAATTAGTGTTTTTTATCCCCAAAACTTAACAATCAAATCATCATATTAAGATAAAAGCTGTTCAACAACTTCATTTCCTAGGTGGAAAAAAATCACACTTCTATTTAAATAGATATGTTGAAAGAAAGAATAGATGTGTCACTTGTACAATTTAATTTGTTGTTGGACTATGTTACAAAAGATGAAATTTAAGCAAACTATCCATCTTGACACTGCAATAAGTATGTAACAAAACATAAAAATTAACTAACATTCTTCACACTGCAAGCTTGTTTTGATATTTTGCAATGTACATGAAATAAGAGTAGTAACAGTTTCTACTGACTCCATAGTTAGTTTGGCTGTAGGAGAGCTTTTTGCCAAGATTTGAAGTGCTATAGTGAGCAAAGATCCCCCTTCCATTGTCTTCTCCTCTGGCTTAGAAGTGAACACTAAAGGCCTTGTCTCAAGCCCATCTGGAAGAATTGAAAAACCTGAAGGTAATATAGCAATGTTGCTCGAATCGCATCCGGTCATCACTGATTGCATCCCTGTAATGTCGACTGGAGCAAAGACAACCATTGATTCAAAAGCATTTATGCAACTATCTTGAAGTATCCACATACTATTCTCTTTTGATTTCGTTGCCTGAATTAAGACAGTTAATTAATTAGCATTTAACAAAGCAACTTGAGGTATAGCTAATTAAGCTTATAATTAAGCATGCCATCCAGTAGTTCTTGATGATGAACTTACTTGAAGGGTCACTGCATTACCGCGATCCTGTCCTTTGGCTAAGTTTGCTATTGATTGAGCTGGACCTCCAGTTGACATGATATCCCACTGAGATCAATTTAATTTGGTAAGTATGAAGATTATATGACTAATTAAGAAGAGGGGAGGAGATGAATTAAGAAGTACACTCACCTCATTTCGTCTAGTTTCATCTCTTAAGAAATCAAATAGGATATGAGGAGAGACAGACAAAGAAACAGAAGAAACTGCACACAAGATCACCCCTTGAGGTTCTGCTGGGTCATTCAAATTCTTCCTAGAAGCAACTCTTATATCATCTCCTCCCTTGGTTGAGATCTTAGTCCATGTGTGAAAGCTAGATGCACCCAATGAACGACAAAAGCTCCATGTCATTCTCTGTGCCAATTTCAAAATGCTTTTCCTCCCAGCTAGAGTAGCTACGCCTAGCAGGGTTGGTTCAAGAGATCAAATCAAGAATATTTGAAATATTTGATAATATGATTGATGAAGTCATGAAGAAATTGTGTAACTTACCAAGTGAATCCTTTGTGGGAACATTAGTAGCCATAAAGAAAACAAGCCTTTCACATTGGAGCTGCAGAGTTGCCATCCAATGCTTTGCACCAAATGCTAAACCACTATTAACAATGGAACGAAACAGGGTATGAACTGTACTCTTTTGACATTCTAGGTGCTCTACCCAGATCACCTGGCCGGAAGGAAACATTGCATGAATTAAAGATCATTAAAAACACTGGATTGAAGTAAATAGCATTAATTAATACATTTGAATTATATATATGTACCTTGCAGTGGCCATTAGTTTTGTCCTCAATGATGCAACCAGATGGGCGTTTTTTACATTTGGGTGCATCCGTATTTTGTTCAACTTTGTCAATGGATACATCAACTATAGCCCAACGCTCAGCAGATAATTGTTTACAATAACGGATGAAATATACCTCTCTTGTGGGCACCATAGGCGTCAGCATTTGCAGCTCCACGAACATCTGATGTCAATAAACTGATACAAAGGTTAGAAAATTTTCAATGGTAGATATAAGATATTTTCAATTAATATTGGGCTTAATTAATTATACTCTAGCTATTGGTGTGGTCTACAAGGTCTGGAGAGGGTATAATGTATGCAGCCTTATCCCTGCTTTCACAGAGAGGTTGTTTCGAAACTTGAACCCATGACCACTTAGTCACAATGAAACAACCTTACTATAATACCGTTGCACCAAGGCCCACCCTCTATTCTCATTGGGAGAACAAAAAAAAAAATGGAAATTTGAGCTCTTAGTATGCACAAACCCGGCCCATGTGTATATCAGACTTTCATATTAGGACCACAGCGTCCTAGACTCCAAGCCCAGCTAAAGAGCATGGATTCATCCTGGCCTAGATACAAACTCTCTCTCTCCCTCCACCATACACACGCACGCAAGCATATGGTTGAAATGCTAAATTTTTTTGAGGGCGCTGTTCTCTGTTCCACAGCACAGCCTGCGCCCAAGCGCCCAGGTACATGGGGTGGGTGCAATGACCATTCTGCCCCCGCACAGGCTGCCCATGTGCCTGGGCGCAGGCTGCAGTGCGGCATAAAGAACATTCCCCCTTTTTTCGATGATAGATTGAAATACTAAATTACCCACCAATTGTACAGCACCATTTCTGTTTACACCTTCACCACTGCAAATAACATCAACAGTGGTTCCCTTGGAGATCATGCCGGGAAACATCTCCTTCCATTGATTCTACAAAATGGATATGAACTTGTGAGCAAACAGAAATGAATCAAAAGGATACTTGCAGGCAGATCAATTAATCTATCTTTGCAATTGATAATTTGGAAACTGCCCATCTAGCCCAGCCATTGAGTTCTGAAATTAAAGGACCTTAAATTCAAATACAGTCAGGAGGAAATGGAGAAAGAATGAAAATCTTACCACATCCATAAAAGCTTGGACAAGCCGAGGAAGCTCCACAAAGACGACACCAGTCTCTCTCGAAGCCTCAATTGATCGCCTGACCCTTCCATTGCTTGGATTATCAATGGCGAAGACTCGAACATATTCATCGTAATTAAGTATTTCGCGGCCAGTCTCAACACTCCTGATCCATAATGGTTCACCTGCTATGGCCATTTTGGTGACTTCTTCCATGGCTTGATTCACAATTTCCAGAATTCTAGTCTTCTCAAGCCCAAAAATTCCTGTATAGTAGTCTGAAGAATTCCTGTTCTCTTGGTCATTTCCTGCAGAACATGATGAGCTAGGCGATACAGTCCCTGGTGGACATTTCCCAATGGTTGATCGTAACTTCTCTACCTAAAAATTGAGATTAATTAATTACAAGTTTCCTTCAAAATTTAACATCTCACAGTAAAGTGTAGTTAGATTTTGGTATCTGCAAACCTCTGCTTTCAGTTTTGCATTTTCGATGCGTAATTGCTGTTCTTCGGTGGTGGTTATTGTTGTATCTCTACTAGAAGTAGCGAAACCACAATTTGGACAAGAGGCCTTCTTAATTGTGTCTCTCATGGCTCGGTTCTCTTCCCTGAGTTTGTCTATTTCAGATTTCAGTAGAGAGTTCTCGTGTCGCTCTTGGATAGCCTGCAACACCCCTATCAGTCACCATTACGAGAAGAGAAATAGATGAAATCCTCAATGCTAAGGAATTCACTATTTATACTAATATATAATACCTTGATTTGAGTTCTACGGTTTTGAAACCAGAATTTGACTTGCCTAGGAGCAAGACCTAATTGCTTGCTCAGCTGCTGCCTTTGTTTCTCATCTGGATGAGGTGATTCCTTAAATAAACTGCAATTACCAATGCAAATGAACAGATAAGAATGTGAATCTTCATAAAAAGCTTTTCAATTCTCACTATTGATCTGTTAAAAACCAAAATTATACTTCAAAAATATACTCAATCTTTCATTTAATAAAAAGAAACAAAAAAAACAGTGAACCAGTAAAGAAATGAAGAAACTAACGCTTCCATTTCTCTGATTTGCTCAGCCGTATGCCTATGATACTTCTTTCTCTTCTTCTTCTTGTGTTTATCATCATCATCGGCATCATCATCGTCTTGTACTGCATCTGCATCTCCATCTTCGTCGGATCTTCCAGGACCAGTATTCTCACTACTAATCTCGAGCATCTCATCTCGGACTCCACCACCAATGCTTTCTTCATCTCCTTCCTCCACCTCGGGGCTCCTCGTTGCCGCTGGTGTTCCGGCATCTCGGAATACACCGGCCTTGAAGAAGATCAAAGGAATGAAAAAAATAAAAAGAGACGACCAAGTAATAAATTAATTAATTAATGGAGTTTGAGAGAAAAAGAATGCTTACGAGAGTGAGAGAAAGAGCAGGAGAAGCGAAGAAATCTTTGGTACGAGAAGAAGGATGGTTGTTCGACATGTCCAAAACCATGGTGGTTACAGATTTGGATGACGAAGGGACTGTTTTTAAGCAGCATCAATGGCTATGCTCTGTTACTGGTTAGAGAGAGAAAGAGAGAGAGAGAGAAGTTCGTGGGGTATGTTAGATTTAAGGACAAAAAAACAAAGAAATTCAGAGTTTCTATCCTCTCTATCCTCTTTTTCAGAGAGAGAAGAAAGAGAAAGAGAAGGGCTAGTAGATGTTGAATGTTAGATATGTGAGACAGTGAGAGGGAGACTGATCGATCCGAGTCTTCTCTGTGTGTGTGTTGGCATGGCATGCGACACTACACAACTAACTTTTAAAGTGGTTAATTTTTAAATACCCAACCGTTCCCTTTCTGTTTTTAGTTTTGTCATCTTGACTTGAACTGACCTCTTAACTTGGCTTAAGCCGATTTACAGCCGGCTTGGGTGACATGGTTTGAAGTTTCGGTATCTAGGTTCAAAATCCACCGCCCTAGATAATAGCCATTAGAACCCCCAAAATAAGGGAGACAAACAAATAAACAAAAGCTTACAAACATGTGATGAGTAGGGGTGTCAATCGGTCGGGCTTGATCGGTCTCGGTCAGGCCTAGTCGAGTCTCATCAATTTTATAGGCTACATCGTGTTCGATCGTTTAGGCATTCAGGCTTACCTTGGGTAGGCATGGTACGGTTTCATTTCGATCGATCGGTGTTCGGACTTTAATCGGGGCAGCCTTATTCAGGCTAAACGGGTCTAAAACGGGCTAATGAGCCGTTTAATTCTAAACAATCTCTAAACAGTGTGGGCTTACTAATTGACATGCAACCAGAATTTTAAGTTCAAACCATCACACCATTGGACACTCACTGTACACCTCAACTCAAAATCAATTAAAACTTATCCCAATTAAAATAGCAGCAGAACACCGAATAGAAGCACATCTAACAAAGTAAGTAGAGGAAAAAATAATAGCAGCACAACACCGAATAGAAACACTTCTAACAAACTAAGTAGAGCGTAATAAAAAAATACCAACACAACACCAAATAGAAGCACATCTAACAAAGTAAGATCTGAAAACTAAAACTAAGTCTCATCTCACCTACGTTAAGTGTATCTAAATCTAACCAATAAATGTCAAAGACCAACAAAAAAACAAACAAAAAAAAAAATTTTTGAAGGAAAGGAGAGGGAAAGCTTATAAGTTAAAGGGTCGGACTGGGTCGAGCTGCAACAAGAGAGTCTAAGTCAGGCCTGGAATTGACACCCTTACTGATGAGTATCTCATACAAAAGCTTTGAGATAAGCATTTTGTTTCATTTATTGTTAGGAGACTTGGAAGGGTGGGTATTAACTTCAGCTAGCTGAGCCGAGCTGAGCCAAGCTAAGCTAACCCAAGCCAAGCCAAGCCAAAAATATAATTAACCTGCGAAAAAGAAATAAAAGTTTAAGGTGGGGGCGTCATGTCATGTGTGTGGTATTTTCCCGCTCAAAAATTTTCTGTTCTGATCATATTTTGGATGTCCTCACACCAATTAAAGGGTTGAAAGTAGTGAATGCAATTAATGAATTTGCCTCCAAATTCTTCTAATTTATATTTATGACTCTTCACTCTATAACTATTTCTTAAGACTTTGTTACCAAAAAACTATTTCTTAAGATTTCTTGACAAAGTAAAGCATAGAGTCACATACACTAATTAAATCCTTGTAAAGCTAAGAAAATTGATCAATGGTAGAGGTTAATTTACCTTGTTTAAACAGTCAGATTGGAATCCATTAATTAGGTGGGTCCCCTATATAATCATATAGATTCCAATCTGCTGGCTGTAGAATACCCATTATCCAATATAAAAAAACCTAATCTCCTCGATTTCTAACAGGCTATCAGGTTCTTCTTCTTCTTTGCGAGTAACCATTCCACTCCATCTTACACCGTCCATGAGGCGTGGGATCCAAACTCGAGGCAATGTGATCAACCTTCTGATTAACCGTGAACTAATTCGGGCCCACATGAGTGGGGTGGTCTTACATTGACGCAGAATTCTCTGACTTTAAGTATGATTATCTATATGTTTAATGTTTATACATAATTCGATCACAAAGATTGGATTTTTCTTAATCATAAGAATTAAGATCAATAAACCTCGACCTAAGGATTTTACAATTATTTTAGGCTCCACAACATGGTATTGGGGCCTTCTTTGTTCTAAATCAAGTAGTTGTGGAATGGTAGATATTGTGTGACAATCACATGCATCGAAGAAACTAGTGGTTTAGAAATTTATTAACATTGTTGTGTGTATTCCTTTTGGAACCTTTCTTTTCTTTCAACTTTATCATTCTCTTTTTTCTTGATTCCTATAAATTCCTTTTTATTTATCCATTAGGAAAGCATTAAAGTGAAAACAAGGAATCTAAATTATAAAAGGGAATGAGAAAGTGATTACATACTTTAATAAGTCTGCATTGGTTTCTTATGTGCTAAGGTTTGCTGCATAGTGTCATTGCAAAAATTGAGGAGAAATATGAGGTGATGGCGGAAAGAGGGGGGGTGTGGAAAGGATCTTTATCCTCTCAATTTTCCTGTCCCTCAATTTCTTTAAGTCCATCTAATAGGAGTGGAAATGACCACCCTATTCCCTGTCCGAACACACTGTCGGGGTGGGGTCTACCTCCTTCTATTGAGGTGATAATTTTCTGGGGTGGAAAGGAGTAATTCAATAAAGGAGTAGTTTCCCTGGAAAAATATCACCTCAATTTGTCAGCCTGTCAATTTCCTCAATTCCCTCTAAATAGAGGGAGGTGGACTCCACCTTGGGCAGTGTGTTCGGACAGGGTATAAGGTGGTCATTTCTGTCCCCCTATTAGATGGAATTGAAGAAATTAACGGACAGACAAATTGAGGGGATAAAGATCCATTTCCCTTCATTCACGATGAATGGAGAATCCACTACTTATGGGTTTGGCTTAGGATGAGTATCAGGAGATAATGGGGAAAGGGTATTATCGACTTCATACAATAGGAAGTAGTAATAATAACCTTAGATGGGTATATTTTCCCATCACCTATGGTGAAAAGAAAAACTTTCTCCTTCGATGAATATATCAAAAAAAGGACGTATTCTATTAACTGAAATTGTTAACATCAAACACCTTTACTCAACCACCCTCACTTCAATATCAATATCCCCACCCCAACATCCATTAAGAGGAAGGGGGGGGGGGAATGGGGGAATATTTTGAAGTGAACATTATTGAAATAATGAATTTGGAAGCGTAGATAAAGGCTGGGGACGAGCTTCAGCATACCAATAAGGTTGTTGTAATGCAACCTGGTGGTCACGGGTTTAAACAAGGAAACAGCCTCCCAATAAAAAGTGGGTGTAAGGCTGCATACATATATCCCTCCCCAAATCATGCAGTAGCGGTAGCCTCGCGCATTGGGTACGGTTGTGAAGCATATCACTAGAGAAAATAAACTTCGAGAAACTAATTTCATAATCGTGATTTTTTTTATAGACTTCTATCACCTATGAAATTTGTTCTTTGCTTTTCCAGTAATTCATGTTGAGTTAAATTTAAGACAATGTTTGGTACATTCTTGGAATGCATTCTGAGTGTTACATTCTCGATTGATAAAATAGTTATTTTTATCGTCCGAGAATTTAAAATCAACCTAGAATGTATACCAAACACAACTTAACTTTTTAAATTTTGTTTTAGGGTTTTTTCTTTATAATAATACATGGGATGCCAAATTGGTCTAAAATTTTCATAAAATAATGGTGACTAAAAACAAAATTTTCATTTTGAATTAATTCAATGGACGGTCAAGTCATTTGCCTGATCATGAAGTCAACTTAGCATTTTCGTAAAAGAAATAACATCTCACTAGCATTTGGAGACGCAATTGTTTTCCAAATGCCCATGAGGATTAGAAATTGAGAACCCATCAATTAAGAAGATATTGAATTATTGATT
>NW_025317843.1:0-26006 GCF_018873765.1 Telopea speciosissima
CACCCTCAACATCGTATGAACACATCTAATAAGAGATAAGGACACTTTTAGAAAATTTCAAACCCAAAAAAGTACTGAAATGCCCCTAAATAACTCCAAACGCCCACCTGGTAAGGTCTAAACCGAAAATTAACATATGTCGAAATAGGTATCGATTCGCAGGTCACAACCCTCAACATCGCATCCACACGTCTAATAGGAGATAAGGACACTTTTTAGAAAATCGAAAACCCAAAAAAGTACAAAAAAACCCCCAAATAACTCCGAACGACCAACCCGGTCTGGTTCGGACCCTAAATGATGATATGTCAAAATACATATCGATTCGAAGATCACGACCCTCAACATTGCATCCACAAGTCTAATAAGAGATAAAGACACTTTTTGGAAAATCCCACACCCATAAAAGTGCCGAAATGCCCCCAAATATCCCCAAACGACCCACCCGATCTGCTTTAAACCGAAAATGAACATATGCCAAAATAGGTATCGATTCAAAGGTCACGATCCCCAACATCACATCCCCACGTCTAATAAGAGATAAGGACCCTTTTTAGGAAATACCAAACCCCAAAAAGTACAGAAGTGCCCCCAAATTGCCCCAATCGACCCACCCGGTTAGGTTTAAACCGAAAACGAACATATATCAAAATAGGTATCAATTCGAAGGTCACGACCCGCATCATCGCATCCACACGCCCAATAAGAGACAAGGACACTTTTTAGAAAATTCCAAGCCCAAAAAATACAGAAATGCCCCCTATTAACCCCAAACGAGCCACCCGATCTAGTTTAAACAGAAAATGAACATATGCTGAAATAGGTATCGATTCGAATGTCACCACCCTCAACATCGTATGAACACGTCTAATAAGAGATAAGGACACTTTTAGAAAATCTCAAACCCAAAAAAGTACAGAAATGCCCCTAAATAACTCCAAACGACCCACCTGGTCAGGTCTAAACTGAAACATAACATATGTCGAAATAGATATCAATTCGCATGTCACAACCCTCAACATCGCATCCACACGTGTAATAGGAGATAAGGACACTTTTTAGAAAATCAAAAACCCAAAAAAGTACAGAAAAGCCCCCAAATAACTCCGAACGACCAACCCGATCTGGTTCAGACCCTAAATGATCATACGTCAAAATACATATCGATTCGTAGATCACGACCCTCAACCTCGCATCCACACGTCTAATAAGAGATAAGGACACTTTTTAGACAATCTGAAACCCAAAAAAGTACCGAAGTACCCCCAAATAACCCCAAACGACCCACCCGGTCTGGGTTAAACCGAAAATGAACATGTGTCGAAATAGGTATCGATTCGAAGGTCACAAGAGTCAACATCACATTTACATGTCTAATAATAGATAAGGAGAATTTTCGGAAATTCCGAAACCCAAAAAAGTTTAGAAATGCCCCCAAATAACCCCAAACAACCCACCCGGTTTGGTTTAAACCGAAAATGAACATATGTCGAAATAGGTATCGATTTGAAGGTCACGACCATCAACATAGCATCCACACGTCTAATAAGAGATAAGGACAATTTTCAAAAAATCCCAAACCCAAAAAAGCATAGAAATGCCCCCAAATAACCCCAAACGAGCCACCCGGTCTGGTTTAAACTAAAAATGAACATATGCCAAAATTGGTGTCGATTCGAAGGTCACGATCCTCAACATCGTATCCACATGTCTAATAAGAGCTAAAGACACTTTTTAGAAAATACCAAACCCAAAAAAGTACAAAAATGCCCTGAAAGAACCCCGAACGACGCACCCAGTCTAGTTTAAATCGAAAATGAACATATGTCGAAATAGGTATCGATTTGAAGGTCACGACCTCAACATCGCTTCCACTTGTCTAATAAGAGATAAGGACACTTTTTAGAGAGTCCCAAACCCAAAAGAGTACAGAAATGCCCCCAAATAACCCCAAATGACCCTTCCGATCTTGCTTAAACCGAAAATGAACATATGTCAAAATAGGTATCGATTCAAAGGTCACGACCCTCAACATCGAATCCACACATCTAATAAGGGATAAGGACACTTTTGAGAAAATTCCAAGACCATAAATGTACAGAAATGCCACCAAATAACCCCAAATGACCCACCCGGTCTGGTACAAATTAATAAATGAATAGATGCCAAAATAGGTATCAATTTAAAGGTCACGATCCTCAATATCGCATCCACACGTCTAATAAGAGCTAAGGACACTTTTTCGAAAATACCAAACCCAAAAAAGTACAGAAATGCCCCCGAATTACCCCAAACAACCCACACGATTTGGTTTAAACCGAAATGAACATATGTCAAAATAGGTATCGATTCGAAGGTCCCGACCCTCAACATCGCATCCACACGTCTAATAAGCGATAAATACACTTTTTGAAAAATCCCAAGCCCAAAAAATTATAGAAATGCCCCCAAATAACCCTCAACGACCTACCCGGTGTGGTTTAAACCAAAAATGAACATATGCCGAAATAGGTATCGATTCGAAGGTCATGACCCTCAACATCGTATCCACACGTCCAATAAGAGGTAAGGACAATTTTCAGAAAATCCCATACCCAAAAAAGTACAGAAATGCCTCCAAATAACCCCTAACGACCTACCCGGCCCGGTTTAAATTAAAAAATAACATATGCAAAAATAGGTATCGATTCAAAGGTCACGATCCTCAACATCGCATCCACATGTCTAATAAGAGCTATGGATACTTTTTAGAAAAGACCAAACCCAAAAAAGTACAAAAATGCCCGAAATAACCCCGAACGACCCACCCGGTCTGGTTTAAACTGAAAATTAACGTATGTCGAAATAGGTATCGATTTGAAGGTCACGACCTCAACGTCGCTTCCACTCGTCTAATAAGAGATAAGGACACTTTTTAGAGAAACCCAAACCCAAAAAAGTACAGAAATGCCCCCGAATAACCCCAAACGACCCTTCCGGTCTGGTTTAAACCGAAAATGAACATATGTCGAAATAGGTATCGATTCGAAGGTCACGACCCTCAACATCGAATCCACACGTCTAATAAGAGATAAGGATACTTTTTAGAAAATCCCAAGCCCATAAAAGTACAGAAATGCCCCCAAATAACTCCAAACGACCCACCCGATCTGGTTCAAACAGGAAAATGAACATATGCCAAAATAGGTATCGATTCGAAGGTCACGATCCTTAATATCGCAACCACACGTCTAATAAGAGCTAAGGACACTTTTTAGAAAATACCAAATCCAAAAAAGTACAAAAATACCCCGAAATAACCCGAACTGACCCACCCGGTCTGGTTTAAACCGAAAATGAACATATATCGAAACAGGTATCGATTCGAAGGTCACAACCCCAACATCGATTCCACTCGTCTAATAAGAGATAAGGACACTTTTTAGAGAATCCCAAACCCAAAAAGGTGCAGAAATGCCCCCGAATTACCCCAAATGACCCACCCGATCTGGTTTAAACCAAAAATGAACATATGTCAAAATAGGTATCGATTCGAAGGTCACGACCCTCAACATTGCATCCACACATCTAATAAGAGATAAAGTCACTTTTTGGAAAATCCCAAGCCCAAAAAATTACAAAAATGCCCCCAAATAACTCCCAACGACCCACCCGGTGTGGTTTAAATCGAAAATGAACATATGCCGAAATAGGTATCGATTCGAAGGTCACGACCCTCAACATCGTATGAACAAGTCTAATAAGAGATAATGGCACTTTTTAGAAAATCCCAAACCTAAAAAAGTACAGAAATGCCCCAAAATAACTCGAAACGACCCACCTGGTCAGGTTTAAACCAAAAATTAACATATGTCAAAATAGGTATCGATTCGCAGGTCACAACCCTCAACATCGCATCCACACGTCTAATAGGAGATAAGGACACTATTTAGAAAAACTCAAACCCAAAAAAGTAAAGAAAAGCCCCCAAAAAACTCCAAACGACCAACCCGGTCTGGTTCGGACCCTAGATGAACATATATCGAAATACATATTGAATCAAAGGTCACGACCCTCAACATCGCATCCACACGTCTAATAAGAGATACGGACACTTATTAGTGAATTTGAAACCCAAAAAAGTGCAGAAATACCCCGAAATAACTCCAAACGACCCAACAAGTCTGGTTTAAACCGAAAATGAACATATGTCGAAATAGGTATCGATTCGAAGGTCACGACCCTCAACATCTCATCCACACGTCTAATAAGAGATAAGGACAATTTTCAAAAAATGCCAAACCCAAAAAACTACAGAAATGCCCCCAAATAACCCCAGACGACCCACCCGGTCTGGTTTAAACCGAAAATGAACATATGCAAAAATAGGCATCGATTCAAAGGTCACAATCCTCAACATCGTATCCACACGTCTAATAAGAGCTAAGGACACTTTTTAGAAAATACCAAACCCAAAAAAGTACAAAAATGCCCCGAAATAACCCCAACCGACTCACCCGGTCTGGTTTAAACCGAATATGAACATATGTCGAAACAGGTATCGATTCGAAGGTCACAACCCCAACATCGATTCCACTCGTCTAATAAGAGATAAGGACACTTTTTAGAAAATCCCAAACCCCAAAAAAGTACAGAAATGCCCCCGAATAACCCCAAATGACCCACCCGAATAACCCCCTAATAACCCAAAACGATCCAATCGGTCTGGTTTAAACCGAAAATGAACATACGCCAAAATAGGTATCGATTCGAAGGTCACGATCCTCAACATCTTATCCACACGTCTAATAAGAGATAAGGACACTTTTTAGAAAATACCAAACCCAAAAAAGTACAGAAATGCCCTGAAATAACCCCAAACGACTAACCCGGTCTGGTGTAAATCGAAAATGAACATATGTCGAAATAGGTATCGATTCGAAGGTCACGACCCTCAACATCGCATCCACACGTCTAATAAGAGATAAAGATACTTTATGGAAAATCCCAAGCCCATAAAAGTACAGAAATGCCCCCGAATAACCCGAAATGACCCTTCCGGTCTGGTTTAAACCAAAAATGAACATATGTCGAAATAGGTATCGATCCAAAGGTAACGACCCTCAACATCTAATCCACACGTCTACTAAGAGATAAGGACACTTTTTAGAAAATCCCAAACCCAAAAAAGTATAGAAATTCCCCCAAATAACCCCGAACGACCCGCCCTGTCTTGTTTAAACCGAAAATGAACATCTGCCAAAATAGGTATCGATTCGAAGGTCACGATCCTCTACATCGCATATGCACGTCTAATAAGAGCTAAGGACACTTTTTAGAAAATACCAAACCCAAATAAGTACAGAAATGCCCCGAAATAACCCCAAACGACCCACCCGGTCTGGTTTAAACCGAATATGAACATATGTCAAAACAGGTATCCATTCGAAGGTCACAACCGCAACATCGCTTCCACTCGTCTAATAAGAGATAAGGACACTTTTTAGAGAATCCCAAACCCAAAAAAGTACAGAAATGCCCCTGAATAACCCCAAATGACCCACCCGAATAACCCTCAAATAACCCCAAAGAACCCACTCGGTCTGGTTTAAACCGAAAATGAACATATGCCAAAATAGGCATCGATTCGAAGGTCAAGTTCCTCAACATCCCATCAGTACGTCTAATAAGAGATAAGGACACAAACCCAAAAAAGTACGGAAATGCCCTGAAATAACCCCAAACGACCAACCCGGTCTGGTTTAAACCAAAAATCAACATATGTCAAAATAGGTATCAATTCGAAGGTCACGACCCTCGACATCGCATCCACACGTCTAATAAGAGATAAAGAGACTTTTTGGAAAATCCCAAGCCCATAAAAGTACAGAAATGCCCCAAAATAACCCAAAACGACCCACCCGCTCAGGTTTAAACCGAAAATGAACATATGTCGAAATAGGTATCGATTCGAAGGTCACGACCCTCAACATAGCATCCACACGTCTAATAAGAGATAAGGACAATTTTTAAAAAATCCCAAACCCAAAAAAGTACTGAAATGCCCCCAAATAACCCCAAACGACCCACCTGGCCTGGTTTAACAGAAAATGAACATATGCCAAAATAGGTAACGATTCAAAGGTCACGATCCTCAACATCGCATCCACACGTCTAATAAGAGATAAGAACACTTTTTAGGAAATACCAAACCCCAAAAAGTACAGAAGTGCCCCCAAATAGCCCCAATCGACTCACCCGGTCTGGTTTAAACCGAAAATAAACATATGTCAAAATAGGTATCGATTCGAAGGTCACGACCCGCATCATCGCATCCACATGCCTAATAAGAGACAATGACACTTTTTAGAAAATTCCAAGCCCAAAAAAGTGCAGAAATGCCCCCTAATAGCCCCAAATGAGCCACCCGGACAGGTTTAAACCGAAAATGAACATATGCCGAAATAGGTATCGATTCGAAGGTCACCACCCTCAACATCGTATGAACACGTCTAGTAAGAGATAAGGACACTTTTTAGAAAATCTCCAACCCAAAAAAGTACAGAAATGCCCCTAAATAACTCCAAACGACCCACCTGGTCAGGTTTAAACCAAAAATTAACATAAGTCGAAATAGGTATCGATTCGCAGGTCACAACCCTCAACATCGCATCCACACGTCTAATAGGAGATAAGGACTCTTTTTAGAAAATTGAAAACCCAAAAAAGTATGGAAAAGCCCCCAAATAACTCCGAACGACCAACCCGGTCTGGTTCGGACCCTAAATGATCAAATGTCAAAATACATATCGATTCGAAGGTCACGACCCTCAACCTCGCATCCACACGTCTAATAAGAGATAAGGACACTTTTTAGAGAATCTAAAACCCAAAAAAGTACAGAAATACGTCGAAATAACTCCCAACGACCCACCAGGTCTAGTTTAAACCAAAAATGAACATATGTCGAAATAGGTATCGATTCGAAGGTCACGACAGTCAACATCGGATCCACACGTCTAATAAAAGATAAGGACAATTTTCAAAAAATTCCAAACCCAAAAAAGTACAGAAATGCTCCCAAATAACCCCAAATGACCCACCCGGTCTGGTTTAAACTGAAAATGAACATATGCCAAAATAGTTATCGATTCGAAGGTCACGATTCTCAACATCGCATCCACATATCTAATAAGTGCTAAGGACACTTTTTAGAAAATACCAAACCCAAAAAAGTACAAAAATGCCCCGAAATAACCCCAAACGACCCACCCGGTCAGGTTAAAATCGAAAATGAACATATGTCGAAATTGGTATCGATTCCAAGGTCACGACCCTCAACATAGCATCCACACGTCTAATAAGAGATAAGGACAATTTTCAGAAAATCCCAAACCCAAAAAAGTATTGAAATGCCCCCAAATAACCCCAAACGACCCACCCGGTCTGGTTTAAACTGAAAATGAACATTTGCTAAAATAGGTATCGATTCGAAGGTCACGATCCTCAACATCGTATCCACACGTCTAATAAGAGATAAGAACACTTTTTAGGAAATACCAAACCCCAAAAAGTATAGAAGTGCCCCCAAATAGCCCCAATCGACTCACCCAGTCTGGTTTAAATCGAAAATAAACATATGTCAAAATAGGTATCGATTCAAAGGTCACGACCCGCATCATCGCATCCACATGCCTTATAAGAGACAAGGACACTTTTTAGAAAATTCCAAGCCCAAAAAAGTGCAGAAATGCCACCTAATAACCCCAAACGAGCCACCCAGTCTGGTTTAAACCGAAAATGAACATATGCCGAAATAGGTATCGATTCGAAGGTCACCACCCTCAACATCGTATGAACACGTCTAATAAGAGATAAGGACACTTTTTGGAAAATCTCAAACATGAAAAAGTACAGAAATGCCCCTAAATAACTCCAAACGACCCACCTGGTCAGGTTTAAACCGAAAATTAAAATAAGTCGAAATAGGTATCGATTCGCAGGTCACAACCCTCAACATCGCATCCACACGTCTAATAGGAGATAAGGACACCTTTTAGAAAATTGAAAACCCACAAAATTACAAAAAAGCCCCCAAATAACTCCGAACGACCAACCCGGTCTGGTTCAGACCCTAAATGATCATATGTTGAAATACATATCGATTCGAAGGTCACGACCCTCAACCTCGCATCCACACATCTAATAACTCCAAACGACCCACCCGATCTGGTTTAAATCGAAAATGCACATATGTCGAAATAGGTATCGATTCGAAGGTCACGACACTCAACATCGCATCCACACGTCTAATAAGAGATAAGGATACTTTTTAGAAATACCAAATCCAAAAAAGTACTCAAATGCCCGCAAATAACACCAAACGACCCACCCGATCGGGTTTAAACCGAAAATGAGCATATGCGGAAATAGGTATCGATTTGTAGGTCACAACCCTCAACATCGTATCCACACGTCTAATAAGAGATAAGGACACTTTTTAGAAAATACCAAACTCAAAAAAGCACAGAAATGCCCCGAAATAACACCAAACAACCCACCTGGTCTAGTTTAAATAAAAAATGAACATATGTCGAAATAGGTATCGATTCGAAGGTCATGACCCTCAACATCGCATCCACATGTCTAATAAGAGATAAGGACACTTTTCAGTAAATCCCAAACCCAAAAAAGTACAAAAATGCCCCCAAATAACCCCGAACGACCCACCCGGTCTGGTTTAAATTGAAAATAAACATATGCCAAAATAGGTATCGATTCGAAGGTCACGATCCTCAACATCGCAACCACACGTCTAACAAGAGATAAGGACACTTTTTAGACAATCCCAAACCCAAAAAAGTGCAGAAATGCCCCCTAATAACCCCAAACGAGCCACCCTGTCTGGTTTAAAACGAAAATAAAAATATATTGAAATTGGTATCGATTCGAAGCTCACGACCCTCAACATTGCATCCACACGTCTAATAAGAGATAAGGACACTTTTTAGAAAATCCCAAGCCCATAAAGTACAGAAATGCCACCAAATAACCCCAAATGACCCACCGGGTCTGGTTTAAACTGAATATGAACATATGTCGAAATAGGTTTCGATTCAAAGGTCACGACCCTCAACATCGCATCCACACGTCTAATAAGAGATAAGGACACTTTTCAGAAAATCACAAACCCAAAAAAATACAGCAATGCCCCCAAATAACCCTAAACTACCCACCCGGTCTGGTTTAAACCGAAAATGAACATACGCCAAAATAGGTATCGATTCAAAGGTCACGATCCTCAACATCGCATCCACACATCTAATAAGAGCTAAGGACACTTTTTAGAAAATACCAAACCCGAAAAAATATAGAAATGCTCAGAAATTAACCCAAACGACCCACCCGGTCTGGTTTAAATCGAAAATGAACATATGTCAAAATAGGTATCGATTCAAAGGTCACGACCTCAACATCTCTTCTACTTGTCAAATAAGAGATAAGGACACTTTTTAGAGAATCCCAAACGTAAAAAGGTATAGAAATGCCCTCGAATAACCCCAAATGACCTACCCAGTCTGGTTTAAACCGAAAATGAACATATGTCGAAATAGGTATCGATTCGAAGGTCCCGACCCTCAACATCGCATCCACACGTCTAATAAGAGATAAAGATACTTTTTGGAAAATCCCAAGCCCATAAAAGTAAAGAAATATCCCCAAATAACCCCAAAAGACCCACCCGGTCTGTTTAAACCGAAAATGAACATATGTCAAAATAGGTATCGATTCGAAGGTCACGACCCTCAACATCGCATCTACACGTCTAATAAGAAATAAGGACACTTTTTAGAAAATCCCAAACCCAAAAAAGTGCAGAAATGCCCCCAAATAACCCCAAACGATGCACTCGGTCTGGTTTAAACCGAAAATGAACATACGCCAAAATCGGTATCGATTAAAAGGTCACGATCCTCAACATCGCATCCACACGTCTAATAAGAGATAAGGACACTTTTCAAAAAATAACAAACCTTTAAAAGTACAGAAATGCCCCGAAATAACCCTAAACTACCAATCCGGTTTGGTTTAAACCGAAAATGAACATATGCCAAAACAGGTATCGATTCGAAGGTCACGACCTCAACATCGCTTCCACTCGTCTAATAAGAGATAAGGACACTTTTTAGAGAATCCCAAATCCAAAAAAGTATAGAAATGCCCCCAAATAACCCCAAACGACCCACTCGGTCTGGTTTAAACCAAAAATGAACATATGTCAAAATAGGTATCGATTCGAAGGTCACGACCCTCAACATCGCATCCACACATCTAATAATAGATAAGGACACTTTTTGGAAAATCCCAAGCCCATAAAAGTATAGAAATGCCCTCAAATAACCCCAAACGACCCACCCGATCTGGTTTAAACCGAAAATGAACATATGTCGAAATAGGTATCGATTCGAAGGTCTCGACCCTCAACATCGCATCCACACATCTAATAAGAGATAATGACACTTTTTAGAGAATACCAAATCCAAAAAAGTACAGAAATGCATCCAAATAACTCCAAACCCCCATCCAATCTAGTTTAAGCTGAAAATGCACATATGTCAAAATAGGTATCGATTCGAAGGTCACGACACTCAACAACGCATCCACACATCTAATAAGAGATAAGGATACTTTTTAGAAATACCAAATCCAAAAAAGTACAGAAATGCCCCAAAATAACCCTAAACGACCCACCCGGTCTGGTTTAAACCGAAAATGAACATATGTTGAAATAGATATCGATTCGAAGGTCACGACCCTTAACATCGCATCCACACGTCTAATAAGAGATAAGGACACTTTTCAGAAAATCACAAACCCAAAAAAGTATGGAAATGCCCCCAAATAACCCCAAACGACCCACCCGGTCTGGTTTAAACCGAAAAGGAACATATGCCAAAATAGGTATCGATTCGAAAGTGAGCACCCTGATGATCCGAATTTGGTGCTAATGGAAACACAGGCTAAAAAGAAACTTTGGGAGGCTTTTGAAAGAAAAGTCAAGGGTGAAACACATTCAGTTGGGGGATGGTAATAATAGCCTTTTCTACAAATCTGTGATTTGTAGGCAGCATAGGAAGCACATCCTGGAAATTCAAGGGGAGAATGGAGATATTGTGAAGAATCCTAGCCAGATTAAGGAAGAAGCTATTTCTTTTTATAAGAAATTATTTGGGACTGATTCGGCTGACAGTGGTTTCTTTCCTAGCTCTATTCCTTTGAAGCATGGTCTGTCTCAAGCCCATCAGGAAAGCCTTACTAGGAGAATCTCTAATAAGGAGATTATGGAGGTTGTGTTTGCTTTTAAGAATTCTAAGGCTCCAGGACTAGATGGTTTTGGAGTTGCCTTTTACAAGCATTCTTGGGAGATTGTGGGAGAAGATTTGACTCTGGCTGTAAAGTGGTTTTTCATGAAGTCTTACCTTCCTAGTTCGGTTAATGCTACTTTTATCAGCCTTATCCCTAAGATAGGAGATGTAACCTCATTTGCGGGATATAGGCCTATAGCCCTTTGCAATCTCTTTTACAAAATCATTACCAAAGTGCTATCCAATAGGCTGCAAGGAGTGATCGGGCAGGTGGTCAGTGACTGTCAGCCTGCTTTCATCAAGGGCAGGTCTATAGTAGATAATATTTTGGTTTGCCATGATGTGGTTCGAGGGATTGAGCAGAAAGGCACTAGCCCCATAGCTGTTTTGAAGATCAATCTCCATAAAGCTTATGATTCTCTCAGTAGGAGGTTTTTGTTTGAGATTATGGAGAGAATGGGTTTCCCTCAGCAGTTCATTGGTTGGGTGAAGGCTTGTGTGGACTCCCCTTGTTTCTCCATTTTACTGAATGGGAGCCCGGTAGGATATTTTAAAGGAGGAAGGGGTATTCGGCAGGGGGATCCAATATCTCCTTACCTGTTCACTATTGCTATGGAGGGCTTCTCGGCTATGATGAGGAAATTGGAGGTTGAAAATAGGATCACTCTTCTCCCCAGGTGTAAGAGGTCCCATCTCTCTCACCTTATTTTTGCTGATGATTTGATGATATTCGTGAAAGCCACCACAGACTCTATTTCGGTCTGCCTGGGGGTCCTGGGTGATTTTCACACCTACTCTGGGTTGAAACTCAACAGGACTAAGTCCTCTATTATTTTAGGGGGCCCTAACCCACATGGCCAGACTGCAACTTTTGGAATTAACGAATTTTGTGGATACCAAATTACCTATTCGGTATTTAGGTGTTCCGCTTGTCTCTCGAAAATTAACTTTTGCTGATTGCTCTTCTATTCTGGATCGTGTTAGGAGCAGACTTGATGGATGGAAGGCTCGGCTTTTATCTTTTGCAGGAGGCTTCACTATTGAACTCATCCTTCGGGGTGTTATATCTATTGGTCGACTCTTTGGTTTGCCTGGTGCTCTCAAGACAAAGCTGGAGTCTATGTTCTCCAATTTTCTACGGGCTGGCCCATCTCTTCATCGTAAGGTACATTACATTTCTTGGGATAGAATTTGTAAGCCTAAGGCTGAAGGGGGCCTTGGAGTTAGGAGGATTTCTGATATGAATACTATGGGTATCCTTAAGCAAATCTGGTGGATTGCTTCTAGGAAGGACAGCCTTTGGGTTAGATGGGTTTACACCCGATACCTTAGAAATGATTCTATTTGGCCTGTTAAGACTTCCCAAAATTGCTCTTGGGTGTGGAGGAAGATTCTGAAGTATAGGGACTTGGCTGAACCCCATATCTATCATATTATTGGGAATGGCCACTCTACTAGACTATGGTTGGATTATTGGCACCCCAAAGGGGTTTTGATTAAAAGTTTTGGTGATCGGATTCGATATGATGTTGGTTCCACCAGGCTTGCCTTGGTTTCTGATCTTATTAGGAATGGCCACTGGCTTTCTCCCCCTTAGGGCTCTTTTGACCTGATTACTGTTTTTAGAGACCTCCCTAGTATTCCCATTGTTAATGGAAGGGCAGATCTTGTTGTTTGGAAAGGTATGGCTAATGGCTTTTTTTCTACTAAGTCGGCTTGGGAGAAAGTGAGGAGTAGTTCTATAAGGGTAGCTTGGCACAAGCTTGTTTGGTTCCCTGGTTTTTTGCCTAGGTATTCCTGTACTGCTTGGAGATGCCTTATGTCAGGGCTCCCCACAAAAGACCAGCTGCAAAGAAGGAATATAAATGTTGGGCAAAATTGTATTCTTTGTTGGGGAAATTCGGAAAGCCATAGCCATTTATTCTTTGAGTGTCCTTTTTCCAGAAACATTTGGGATAGAGTTAGTTCTATGATTTTTCTTGGTGGTAAAGGCCCGGCTAGCCTCCTTGATGTGGTTAACTGGCTTGTTCAGGTGGTGTGTGTTAATGATAATTTGGATGTTATCCCTAAGATGGCTTTTTGTGCGACAATCTATCATGTTTGGTGGGAGAGAAATCAGCGTCTCTTCAGTAATCAAGCAAGGTCTTATGATGCTATTATCCAAGCTATTAAATTTGATGTTGTGACTAAGGGCTCTCAAAGGCTTATTTCGGTTGCCTATTCACCTAGGAATCAGTTCTTGGTTGATATGTGGGGATTACAGGTGAGATGGGCTGCTGTTATTCCCAAAGCTTGTGTCTGGCCCATACCTCCGGCAGATTTGTTTACTTTACATTGTGATGGTTCCTTGAGTGGAGATAGAGCTGCTTACGGGGGCCTTATTCGCAATACCTTGGGTGACCCGGTTCTGGCTTATGTCGGCAAAGGTGTGGAGGCCTCGGTTCTTCATATGGAGTTACTAGCCATTTACAGGGGGGTTACTCTGTGCTTACAGAGAGAGCTTCGCCATATGTCCATCAGATCTGATTCGAAGCTGGCTATCGAGATTCTTACAGGTGTTTCCAGCTGCCCTTGGCGTGTATATACCTTGAAGTTCTAGATTTTGTCCAGCCTAAACCAGTTGGCTCGTTATGAGATAAGGCATGTTTGGAGGGAGTTGAATCAGCCGGCGGATTTTATTGCTTCTATTGATCTTAGTGATGGGGAGACTATTTTATATCCTTCGGGTTTTGTTGAGGATCTTAACTGGTTGATTTATGATGATGTCTCCGGTAAGGTCCAGTTTAGACCTCCTTGATTGGGTTGGGTGTCTTTCTCTTGTATTACCGAGGGGCATGTCCTCGGGGTGTGTGGGGTCCTTCCTCCCTCTTAGAGTTGTCTAAGGGTTGGAAGTAGGCTGCCTTCTTTTGTTTTCTTTCTTTTCCTTTTTATACACATACATCTTACTAATCGAAAAAAAAGGTATCGATTCGAAGTTCACGATCCTCAACATCGCATCCACGCGTCTAATAAGAGCTAAGGACACTTTTTAGAAAATACCAAACCCAAAAAAGTACAAAAATGACCCGAAATATCCCCAAATGACCCACCAGGTCTGGTTTAAACCGAAAATGAACATATGTCTAAATAGGTATCGATTCAAAGGTCACGACCTCAACATCGCTTCCACTCGTCTAATAAGAGATAATGACACTTTTTAGGGATTCCCAAACGCAAAAAAGTACAGAAATGCCCCCGACTAACCCCAAATGACCCACCCGGTCTTGTTTAAACCGAAAATGAACATATGTCGAAATAGGTATCGATTCGAAGGTCACGACCCTCAACATCTCATCCACACGTCTAATAAGAGATAAAGACACTTTTTGGAAAATCCCAAGCCCATAAAAGTACAGAAATGCCCCCAAATAACCCCAAAAGACCCACCCGGTCTGGTTTAAACCGAAAATGAACATATGTCAAAATAGGTATCGATTATAAGGTCACGATCCTCAACATCACATCCACACATCTAATAAGAGACAAGGACACTTTTTAGAAAATCACAAACCCAAAAATATGCAGAAATGCCCCCAAATAACCCCAAACGACCCACTCGATCTGGTTTAAACCGAAAATGAACATACGCCAAAATAGGTATCGATTCGAAGGTCACGATCCTCAACATCGCATCCAAACGTCTAATAAGAGATAAGGGGTCCAAGTGCAGTGGGCCAATTCGGCTCCCAAAATCTGTTTCTGCCAAAGCCCCCGCTCAATTGATTTCTCTCCATTGTGATGGGTCCTTGAACGGAGATCGAGCTGCTTATGGGGGTCTCATTCATGATTCCTTAGGAGATCCGATTCTGGCCTATGTTGGTAAAGGGTTGGAAGCTTCAGTTCTTAGCATGGAATTGATAGCTATCCACAGAGGAGTGGTTTTGTGCTTAGAGAGGAACCTCCATTATGTTTCTATCGATCTGACTCGAAGTTGGCCGTGGAGATTGTAAGATGTGATTGGCTGCCCCGGAATGTTTATGCTTTGAAGTACCAGATCATCTCTAGGTTGGACCAGTTGGCTCGCTATGAAGTGAGGAATGTTTAGAGAGAACTGAACCAACCGACGGACTTTATTGCTTCCATAAATAGTGGGGATGGGGAAACTATTATGTATCCTCAAGAGTTTCATGAGGACCTAATGCGGCTGATTCATGATGATTCTGTTGGTAAGGCCCAGTTTAGGCCTCCATAATTGGGTTTGGGTGGTTCTCCTTGAATATCCGAGGGGTTTGTCCTCGGGGGTGTGGGGCCTCTTTCACCTCCTTAGGTCTGTCAAAGGGGTGTCAGTAGGTTCCCTTCTCTTGTATCTTTCTTTCTTCTTCTATACATTCACAATTTACTTTTCGAAAAAAAAAAGGAAACTTTTTAGAAAATACCAAACCCAAAAAATTACAGAAATTCCCCGGAATAACCCCAAACGACCAACCCGGTCTGGTTTAAGGTCACGACCTCAACATCGCTTCCACTCGTCTAATAAGATATAAAGACACTTTTTGGAAAATCCCAAGCCCCTGAAAGTACAAAAATGCCCCCAAATAATCCTAAATGACCCACCTGGTCTGGTTTAAACCGAAAATGAACATATGTCGATACAGGTATCGATTCGAAGGTCACGACACTCAACATCGCATCCACACGTCTAATAAGAGATAAGGACACATTTTAGAAAATACCAAATCCAAAAAAGAATAGAAATGCATCCTAATAACTCCAAACGTCCCACCCGATCTGGTTTAAACCGAAAATGCACATATGTCGAAATAGATATCGATTCAAAGGTCATGACACTCAACATCGCATCCACACGTCTAATAAGAGATAAGGACACCTTTTAGAGAATCCCAAACCCAAAAAAGTATAGAAATGCCCCCAAATAACCCCAAACGACACACCCGGTCTGGTTTAAACCGAAAATGAACATATGCCAAAATAGGTATCGATTCGTAGGTCACAACCCTCAACATCGCATCCACACGTCTAATAAGAGATAAGGACACTTTTTAGAAAATACCAAACTCAAAAAAGCATAGAAATGCCCCGAAATAACCCCAAACGACCCACCTGGTCTAGTTTAAATCGAAAATGAACATATGCCGAAATAGGTATCGATTCGAAGGTCACGACCCTCAACATCGCATCCACACGTCTAATAAGAGATAAGGACACTTTTTAGAGAAACCCAAACCCAAAAAAGTACATAAATGCCCCCAAAAAACCCCAAATGACCCACCCGGTCTGGTTTAAACCAAAAATGAACATATGCCAAAATAGGTATCGATTCGAAGGTCATGATCCTCAACATCGCATCCACACGTCTAATAAGAGATAAGGACACATTTTAGAAAATACCAAACCCAAAAAAGTACAAAAAAGCCCCGAAATCACCCCAAATGACCCACCAAGTCTTGTATAAACCGAAAATGAACATATGTCAAAATAGGTATCAATTTGAAGGTCACGATCTCAACATCGCTTTCACTCGTCTAATAAGAGATAAGGACACCTTTGAGAGAATCCCAAACCCAAAAAAGTACAGAAATGCCCCCAAATAACCCCAAACGACCCACCCGGTCTGGTTTAAACAAAAAATGAACATATGTCGAAATAGGTATCGATTCGAAGGTCACGACCCTCAACATCGCATGCACACATCTAATAAAAGATAAGGACACTTTTTCGAAAATCCCAAGCCCATAAAAGTGCAGAAATGCCACCAAATAACCCCAAGCGACCCATCCGGTCTGCTTTACACCGAAAATGAACATATGTCAAAATAGGTATCAATTCGAAGGTCACGACCCTCAACATCGCATGCACACGTCTAATAAGAGATAAGGACACTTTTTAGAAAATCCCAAACCCAAAAAAGTACAGAAATGCCCCCAAATAACCCTAAACAACCCACCCGGTCTGGTTTAAACAAAAAACTGAACATATGCCAAAATAGGTATCGATTCGAAGGTCACGATCCTCAATATCGCATCCACACGTCTAATAAGAGCTAAGGACACTTTTTAGAAAATACCAAACCCAAAAAAGTATAGAAATGCCCCGAAATAAACACAAACGACCCACCCGGTTTGGTTTAAACTGAAAATGAATATATGTCGAAATACGTATCGATTCGAAGGTCACGACCTCAACATCGCTTCCACTCGTCTAATAAGTGATATGGACACTTTTTAGAGAATCCCAAACACAAAAAAGTATAGAACTGCCCCCGAATAACCCCAAATGACCCACCCAGTCTGGTTTAAACCGAAAATGAACATATGTCGAAATAGGTATCGATTCAAAGGTCCCGACTCTCAACATCGCATCCACACGTCTAATAAGAGATAAAGACACTTTTTGGAAAATCCATAGTCCATAAAAGTACAGAAATGCCCCCAAATAACCCCAAAAGACCCACCCGGTCTGGTTTAAATCGAAAATGAACATATGTCGAAATAGGTATCGGTTCGAAGGTCACGACCTCAACCTCGCTTCCATTCTTCTAATAAGAGATAAGGACACCTTTTAGAGAATCCCAAACCCAAAAAAGTGCAGAAATACCCCCAAATAACCCCAAACGACCCACCCGGTCTGGTTTAAACCGAAAATAAACATATATCGAAATAGGTATCGATTCAAAAGTCACGGCCCGCATCATCGCATCCACACGTATAATAAGAGAGAAGGACAATTTTTAGAAAATCCCAAGCCCAAAAAGTCCAGAAATGCCCCAAATAACCCCAAACGATGCACCCGGTCTGGTTTAAACCGAAAATGAACATATGCCAAAATAGGTTTCGATTCGAAGGTCATGATCCTCAACATCGCATCCACACGTCTAATAATAGATAAGGACACTTTTTAGAAAATACCAAACCCAAAAAAGTACAGAAATGCCCCCAAATAACCCCAAACGACCCACCCGGTTTGGTTTAAACCTAAAATGAACATATGTCGAAATAGGTATCGATTCGAAGGTCACGACCTCAACATCGCTTCCACTCATCTAATAAGAGATAAGGACACTTTTTAGAGAATCCAAAACCAAAAAAGTACAGAAATATCCCCGAATAACCCCAAACGACCCACCTGGTCTGGTTTAAACCGAAAAGGAACATATGTCAAAATAGGTATTGATTCGAAGGTCACGGCCCTCAACATCGCTTCCACATGTCTAATAAAAGATAAGGACACTTTTTAGAAAATCCCAAGCCCATAAAAGTACAAAAATACCCCCAAATAACCCCAAATGACCCACCCGGTCTGGTTTAAACAGAAAATGAACATGTCTAAATGGGTATCGATTCGAAGGTCACGACCCTCAACATCGTATCCACATGTCTAATAAGAGGTAAGGACACTTTTTAGAAAATACCAAATCCAAAAAAGTACAAAAATGCCCCCAAATAACCCAAAATGACCCACCCGGTCTGGTTTAAATCGAAAATGCACTTATGTCGAAATAGGTATCGATTCGAAGGTCACGATCCTCAACATCGCATCCACACATCTGATAAGAGATAAGGACAATTTTTTGAAAATACCAAACCCAAAAAAGTACAGAAATGCCCTGGAATAACCCCAAACGACCAACCCGGTCTGGTTTAAACAAAAAATGAACATATGTTGAAATAGGTATCGATTCGAAGGTCACGACCTCAACATCGCTTCCACTCGTCTAATAAGATATAAGGACACTTTTTAGAGAATCCCAAACCCAAAAAAGTATAGAAATGCCCCCAAATGACCCCAAACGACCCACCCGGTCTGGTTTAAATCGAAAATGAATATATGTCGAAATAGGTATCGATTCGAAGGCCGTTTAGTCATGGCATTACACAACTAGCACTTTTTAGAAAAACAAAATCGTTCGAAGGAGAGAGAAGCTCTGGCGATTTTGAGAGTGAGGGACTTGGTGTGTCTTCTTGGTGATGGCCGGTAGGCCATTAGCTGCTGCTAATGGTTTCCCTCTTCTCAGTCCGAGGGAGAGGGAAGATGGGGGGGAGATGGCTCGTGTGAGGGGGGTGTTGCTCTTGGAGGGGCTGCTCTTGGAGGTTCGGGTGGGGATGCTTGGCCTGCTCTTGGCGGATCTGCAGGAGGGATTGGAGGTGTGGACATGGGTCTGCCGGTGGTGCAAGGTGAGGGTAATGGGGAAAGGTTTCTGCTCCTAGGAGAGCCTTCTTGTGGTTCGGTGGTGGGTGCTGATTCTGGAATTTTTTTACAGCATAAGGAAGATCTTTCTAGTGGGTCTAATCAGCCGAGCAAGAAAAAGGCTGGGGTTCCATGGTCAGCCCTATTTTCATCCACTTCTTCTTCGATTTTTGGTGATGGGCTGCAACTGTCCTATGTTGAGCCTGAGGAGATTGATGGGACTTTGGCTGCGAAGTGCCCGGATGTGTTGATCAAAAAAGGCCTCGAAAAATGGAAGAACACTCTCATGGGGCATTTCATTGGTGGAAGACCAAGCTTCACCTTTGCCAGGGACATGCTTTTAAAACAATGGAAGATTGCAGGCCATGTGAATGTTAATTTATTAGAAAGTGGAATTTTTATCTTTCGTTTTAATCTTGAAGATGACAAGACTAAAGTTCTTGAAGGGGGGCCATGGTATGTTCAAAGAAGGCCGATGATCCTGCGCCCATGGAGTCCAAATGCTTGTTTAGAAAGGGTGGATTTATGTTCTGTCCTAGTCTGGGTCTCTCTTCCCAATCTCCCTTTTCATTTCTGGTCTTCTGAAGCTCTCAGTTCAATTGGGAGTGTCATTGGGAAGCCAATTGTGACAGACAAGATGACAAGGTCCATGGAGAGGCTGTTCTATGCTCGTTTGTGCGTGGAGGTTACTGCCAAGAAAGAGCTGCCGTTGTCCATTCCAGTTTATGGTGATGATGGTTTTGCCTTCAATCAACGTGTGGTTTATGATTGGAAGCCCCCCCTTTGTATGCATTGCAAGGTTTTTGGGCATGTGGTTGATACATGTAAGTTTGGCAGCTGGAATTTTAACCAGAAAATTTTGAAAACCAAGCAAGAATGGCGGGTGAAGGGTGCTTCCGGAAAAGATGATGGTCCTTTGGCCGGATCTGAGGCTATTTTGCCGGCCGAGCAGCCTGGAAATGGAAATTCAAATTTGAATTTGGATCCCCCTAGATTTCGCAAGAATAAAGGAAAAGAAGATCTCAAGGCCTTGAGTCGGGGTGCAAATTTTGGCAAGAAGATTTTGAAGAAATCTGAGTCAATCCTTGATGGACATTCTAGTGCTAAGGAAGTTTCTCAATCCAATGCTTTTGCCGTGTTGGAACATCTTACGGAGGAGGTGCATTACGATCCTGATGATATGATGCTGGATCCGGATTCTTGTGCCATTCTTTTAGGAAATGATCTCTTTGAGGATGCAGATAAAGAAGAGGAGGATTCTATCCACCAACCGTTAGCAATTCTTCCTAGATTGGGAGAGGAGGGGATTGGAGGACTTTCCTTGGTTAATCAAGAGAATAATCAGCTAGGCGGATTTGATGGAGATGTTATAGAGAAAATCCCACAATCAAGTGCTGCTGGCCAGATTTCAAATTCAAATCTTGACACCTGCCATATTGAGAAGACACCTAATACGTCTTGCATGGAAGCTGAAGATTTTAATGGGGCAGATTCTCGTCCATCTAGGGGGGAGCTGGCTTTGACAAATTTGGAAGAATCTAGCTCAAGGCTGTCTCCATTGGGGAGGAAAGTGGTTGAACCTGATTCGCTAAAGGAAGGTACCAGCTTAGAAGGGAATGAAAGTGGTGAAGAGTTGCTGTCTTTGAAAGGCAAAGGTTCAGGCCTGGCCAATAAAACTTCAGCAAATTTTGAAAGATTGAAGAGGGTGGCAGCAGAGAACCGAGCCAGCCAAGGGCCCTTGGATAGAGGTATGGGTTTTTCTGGTTCTCTTAGTTCTTCTTTATTGGGCCGGCCCAGTGGTAGAAGCACAAAATTCATGCCTCAACGAATTCCTGTAAAGGAAGGGGTGGGTTTGAGAGGAGAGGGACCGAGTAAGGGTGGGGCTGGTTTACCACACCATCAGCCTAGATGAATTGTATCTCTTGGAATGTGAGGGGTATGAATGCCCCTACTACAAGACTTGGAGTTAAAAAGGTGATTATGGATAATTATGCAAAATTAGCCATTCTTCTGGAGACTAAGGTGAAAGTGGAGAATTGTGCTACTACTTTTGATTCTTTCCTTTCTAATTGGAGGTATTTACATAATGGTGCTGCAGATTCGACTGTTCGGATTTGGTTGGGTTGGGATGCAACGGTTTTTAGAGTTGAGGAAATTGAAAAATCCTCTCAATTTATTCATGCTAAAGTGACCACCTTGGGGACTTCTCTCAGTTTTTTGTGTACTGCTGTTTATGCTTCTAATTCGATGGAAATTAGAAGGGAGTTGTGGAGGGATGTTACTTCTTTTGCTAGCAATATTTCAATTCCCTGGATTGTTCTCGGGGATTTTAGTGCGGATTGGAGGGGATCCTATCCACCAAGAGGCTACTGAGGACCTTACTTCCTTCATTTATGACTCGGACCTTGTTGATTTAAAGTGGAAAGGGGAGCTTTTTACTTGGAATAATAGGCAAGAGGGAAGTTCTCGGGTTTGCTGTAAATTGGATAGGGCTTTGGTAAATTTGCATTGGATGGATACTCTTAGATCTTCTGAAGCTACTTTCCTTCCCCCGGGGCTGTCGGATCATTCTCCGGCAGTGGTTTCAATCCTGGAGAGGATGAATTTTGGCCCAAAACTCTTCCGGTTCTTTGAGGCTTGGATTGGTAGAGAGGGCTTTGAGGAAGTGGTTACTAGAGGGTGGGACTGCCCAGTGAATATGAAGCTCAATCCTATGCTCCGCTTTGCTGCCCATCTCAAGAATGTCAAAGCTGAACTTAAGAAGTGGAATAAAGACAGCATTGGTGATGTTTTCCTTGCAGTCAAGAACGCTACTGCGGAGTTGACCCATATTCAGGTAAATCTTACTGCCCAACCAAATGATTCAAACTTGGTTAATTTAGAGTCGGAAGCCAAAAAGAAGCTTTGGGAAGCCCTAAGCATTGAAGAAAAATTCCTAAAGGAGAAGTCAAGAGTGAGGAATATTCAGCTAGGAGATGGGAATAATAGTTTTTTCCACAAGTCCACGGTGTGCAGGCAAAACAGAAACCATATTTTGGAAGTGCATAATGAGGAGAATGAGGTCATAAAGGAGCCTAATCTTATTAAAGAGGAGGCTGTTTCCTTTTACATGAATCTTTTTGGAGCTAATGCAAATGATGCTGGTTTTTTCCCTGAGTCTATTCCTTTGCAGAATGGCTTGAACCTTGAGCAGCAAAATGGTCTTATTGGATAGGTTTCTAACAAGGAAATCAGGGAAGTGGTTTTTGCTTTGAAGAACTCCAAAGCCCTGGGGCCGGGTGGGTTTGGGGCAGCTTTCTTTAAGCACTCTTGGGAAATTGTTGGAGAGGATCTCTCGCTGGCTATTAAATGGTTTTTCTCTAAGTCCATTATGCCTAGTTCCATTAATGCCACTTTCATCAGTCTCGTCCCGAAGACTGAAGCTACCTCCTCTTTTGCAGGGTATAGACCTATAGCTCTTTGCAATCTTCTCTACAAAATTATTACAAAGATTTTATCTAATAGGCTGCAAGGAGTCATTGGGAAAGTGGTTAGTGATAACCAATCTACCTTCATCAAGGGGCGTTCTATTGTGGATAATATCCTTGTTTGTCATGATGTGGTTAGGGGCATTGAGCAGAAAGAGACATCTCCTACGGCAGTGCTGAAAATTTTTTTTTTTGATAAGTTAAGGCCTATGACTCCCTTAGTAGGAAGTTCCTCTTTGAGATTATGGAAAGGATGGGTTTTCCAAGCAAGTTCATTCGGTGGGTGAAGGCGTGTGTTGACACTCCTTGCTTCTCGATTCTTCTTAATGGGAGTCCTATAGGTTATTTTAGAGGAAAGAGAGGAATAAGGCAGGGTGATCCTCTTTCCCCTTATCTGTTCACCATTGCTATGGAAGGCTTCTCTGCTTTGATGAGAAAGTTGGACTCTAAAGGTCGGATCAGCTTGCTCCCTAGATGCAGAAGTTCCCAGCTATCGCATATTATTTTTGCAGATGATTTGTTGATCTTTGTGAAGGCTGTCCCTGATTCTATTTCGGCCTGTTTGGGGGCTCTGGCTGATTTTCACACCTATTCTGGGTTGAAACTCAACAGGGCTAAGTCCTCTATTATTTTAGGGGGCCTTACTCAAACGGCCAGGCTGCAACTCTTGGAATTAACGAATTTTGTGGACACTAAGCTGCCCATTCGGTATCTTGGTGTCCCCCTTATTTATCACAAGCTCTCTTTGGCAGATTGTTCTGCTATCCTTGATTTGGTGAGACAAAGGTTGGATGGTTGGAAAGCTCGCTTCTTATCCTTTGCTGGCCGGCTGTAGCTTCTTAGCTCTGTTCTCCAGGGGTGCTATATTTACTGGTCGGGTATTTTTGCTTTACCTGGTGGAGTCAAGCAGAAGCTGGAATCCATGTTCTCTAACTTCCTTTGGACGGGTCCTTCCTTGGAACGAAAGGTACACTATGTTTCTTGGGATAAAATTTGCAAACCTAAAAATGAAGGGGGGCTAGGTATAGGCAGAATTTCAGATATGAATACTGCGGGTATCTTAAAGCAAGTTTGGTGGATTGCTTCTAAAAAGGACAGCCTTTGGGTTAGGTGGGTCTATTCTCGCTACTTAAAAAATGATTCCATTTGGACTGTGAGAATCTCCCAAAACTATTCTTGGGTCTGGTGCAAAATTCTCAAGTATAGGGACTTGGTTGAACCCCATACTCACCATATTATCGGATCTGGCCACTCTACAAGGCTGTGGCTTGATAAATGGCATCCGCAAGGGGTTTTATTAAAGAAATTTGGGGACCGTATCAGATATGATGCGGGTTCTCACCGTATGGCCATGGTTTCAGACATTATTAGACAGGGTGCCTGGCACCCGACCTCTCATGGCTCCTTTGACTTGATCAGTGTTTGGGGGGATTTGTAGCACATTCCACTATTGAATGGCACAGAGGACCTTATTGTTTGGAAAAAAACTCCTAATGGCTTGTTCACCACTAAGTCCGCTTGGGACACTATTAGAAGTGCTGCTCCGAAGGTGGGCTGGTATAAATATATTTGGTTTGCTGAGAATTTCCCTAGGCATTCTTGCACTGCTTGGAGATGCCTTATGGGTGCTCTCCCCACAAAAGATCAACTTGTTAAGAGGAATATTCAGGTTGGCCAGAATTGTATTTTTTGTTGGGCTGGAACTGAAAGCCACGAACACCTCTTCTTTAATTGCCCCTTTTCAAGCAGCATTTGGGGGAGAATTAGTTCACTTTGTTCACAAGGGGGTGGGGGTCCTAACACTCTCCAAAATGCGGTTGATTGGCTAAAAAATGTTGGCTGTATTGGTGATAGGTTGGACATTATTCCCAAGCTGGCTTTTTGTGCTACTGTGTACTATATTTGGTGGGAAAGGAACCAAAGGCTGTTTTCAAACAAGGGCAGATCTTATGATCAGATTATTGAGGCTATTAGGCTGGATGTGGCTACCAAGTGTGCTGCCTTTCCCACTTCGGTTGTTCACAACTCTAGAAATCAGCTTTTGGTGGATAATTGGGGGATTAGGGTGGATTGGAAGGTTATCACACAAAAAACCTGTGCATGGTTCAGGCCTCCCTCTCACATGACAACCCTTCATTGTGATGGTTCTTTGACGGCTGATAGAGCCTCTTATGGTGGGGTTATTCGATGACACGGGGATAGCTATTTTAGCTTATGCGGGCAAAGGAGAGGATATGCGGGCATGGAACTACTTGCTATCTTTAGAGGGGTTACTTTATGCATTGGAAATGGCCTCCACCGAGTCTCTATTAGGTCTGATTCCAAACTTGCAGTGGACATCTTAAATGGGCTGGTGAAGTGTCCTTGGAACATGCAGGTCTTAAGGGACCGTATCGTATCCCTTTTTAGACAGTTGCAGCGTCTAGAGATTCGCCATGTTTGGAGGGAGCTCAATCAGCCGGCTGACTTTGTTGCTGCCATTGACACAGGGGATGAGGAGTCTATTTTCTTCCCCCCAGATTTCCCCTCGGTTTTGTTGGAGTTGATCAAGGATGACTCAGATCGTAAAACCTACTGTAGGACCCCTTCACATTGAGTAGTTGGACCCTGTTGTTTGGGTTTTTTTACCGAGGGCTTGTCCTTGGGTTGCCTCTGGAGCTCTCCTTCTCCCCTTAGGCCTGTCTAAGGGGAGGGGGTATAGGGCTGCCATTCTCTGTTATTTTTTTTCTACTATTTTTAATACAATCATACTTACCAATCAAAAATATAAAAAAAAAGGTATCGATTCGAAGGTCACGACCCTCAACATTACATCCACACGTCTAATAAGAGATAAGGACACTTTTTGAAAAACCCCAAGCCCATAAAAGTATAGAAATGCCCCCAAATAACCCCAAACGACCCACCCGGTCTGGTTTAAACGAAAATGAACATATGTCGAAATAGGTATCGATTGAAGGTCACGACCCTCAACATTGCATCCACACGTCTAATAAGAGCTAAGGACACT